>NC_091156.1:20292401-20509901 GCF_040958095.1 Procambarus clarkii
CTCATTCCTCTCAATGTTTGCTGATATTGCAAAAATTGAGAAGAATCAAGACAGATGAAGATAGGCAGAGACTACAGGATGATCTGGACGAACTGAAGGAATGGTCTAGAAAAATGGCTACTGAAGTTTAACTCAGGAAAGTGTAAAGTAATGAAATTAGGTGTAGGTAGCAGGAGGCTGAACACACAAAAACATCTGGGAGGTGAAATCCCGCAAGAGTCAAATAGAGAGAAAGATCTGAGGGTTTATATTACACCGAACCTGTCCCCAGAGGCCCACATCAAAAAGATATCATCAGCGGCATATGCTAGACTGGCCAACATAAGAACTGCCTTTAGAAACTTGTGTGAGGAATCATTCAGAACCTTGTAGACCACTTATGCTAGACCATTCATGGAGTAAGCAGCTCCAGCCTGGGGTTAATACGTTACCCTGCGATGATTGCGGGGCTCAATGTCCCCGCGGCCCGGTCCCCGACCAGGCCTCCTTTTGTTTAGCTAGTTAAACACAAGACATAAAAGATTTAGAAGTAAGCCACCAGACTAGTCCCAGAACTGAGAGAGAGATGAGTTACGGGAACTAAACCTCACATCATTGGCACACAAAAAAGTAAGGGGAGACATGATCACCACCTTCAAAATTCTCAGAGGAATCGACAGGGGTGGACAAAGACACATTATTTAGTATAGGTTGAACATGAACAAGGGAACACAGGTGGAAACAGAGTACCCAAATGAGCCACAGACATATTAGAAAAACAATTCAGTGTCAGAGTAGTTAACAAATAGAATGCATCAGGCAGTGATGTGGTGGAGGCTGACTCCATACACAGTTTCAAATGTAGATATGATAGAAGAGAAGGGAATTATCAAGGGAAAAGCGCCAAGCCATTACGACTATATAGCACTTGGAAGGGGTCAGGATAAGGATTTGGGATGGGACTGGGGGGAGGAGGAAGGAATGGTGCCCAACCACTTGGACGGTCGGGGATTGAACGCCAACCTGCGTGAAGCGAGATAGATATGATAGAGCCCAGTAGGCTCAGGAATGATTGACAGTTGAAAGGCGGGACCCAAGAGCCGACGCTCAACCCCCGCAAGCCCAAATAGGTGAGTGCCTGCACCACCACCCACAGTGCCTCCAGACTGCTGTGTTAGCAGCGGAAGACAGTGTGGCACCCAGCCTCACACCCCCCCCCCGACCAGTGCCAGTCTCTCAGACAGCGTGGCACCCAACTGCTTCCCTCACCCAGGCCAGCAGTGCCAGTCTGCGGCACCCAGCCTCCCCCCCCCCCCCATCAACCAGTACCATTTTCGCAGTCAGACAGCGTGGCACCCAGCCTCCCCCCCCCCCCCGGCAGTTTTTTTCTACCACAGACGTGGCCAGACATTTACAATGCTAACCAGCATATATACATTTTCTTCTGTCCTCCATGGACAGGGTGAGAGATCTGTTAAACATGTAGTTCAGGAATTTATTGAACAATCAACCACAGAAGGTGATTGTAGTGCTTTTAAAATGCTAATCTAACCTACATACAGAAATACATAGATACACAGATTTACGTATGTCCTACATATAAATTGTTCGATGTGTCTTTTACATAGTCATTAATGTGCATTTACAAAGGTGAAATGCAAGTCTGACCAGCTTACATATAATATATATATATATATATATATATAATATATATATATATTTACACATACATTAATGTCTCTCCTACTCTGACAGCTCAGGTTGTATAGTTAGGTTAGTAGAAGTTAGTATAGTTATAGAAGCTCAGGTTATATAGGTAATCACATACATTGTATAACCGAAACATTACATGGTCAATCATGGGTACAAGTCTAATATATCAAGTGTTCCAGTACTCATTTTTTCAGCCCAGGAGGGCGAAAGTCAGTCGATCTGGGACATACTGCAATATAATGTTCAAGGGAGTGTGTGTTTTCTCTTTCCCAGTGCCAGTCTCTCCATCAGACAGTATGGCACCCAGCCTTTCTCCCCTCCGCGGGTCAGTGCCAGTTCGTCAGACAGCGTGGCACCGACCCTCCGGCCAGTGCCATTTTCTTCGTCAGACAGCGTGGCACCCAGCCCCCTCCCGGCCAGTGTTGCTGTAGGTGTTCGTCACATTTCTCGCTGCCATAAACATTTTTTCCTGAACTGAATGTTAATAGTAATAAGGCTGACAAACATCCATACTGTAATTAAACATTAGAAATAAGTAAGTCAATATTTACGTTCAAGAAAGTAAGTCCAAATGCCTATATGGCCCTCTACCTCAGAACCCGCTAATTATATAAAAAATATGGTAATGCCTTTATTGGACACACACTATTTATTCAAAAAATAACTATATTACAATTGGAGAAATGCAAGATTGAACCAGTGAAGAGCAGAGGTGCCATAGGCACAATCAGAGAACACTGTATAAACATCAGAGGTCCGCGGTTGTTCAACGTCCTCCCAGCGACTGTAAGAAATATTGCCGGAACAACCGTGGACATCTTCAAGAGAAAACTGGACGGTTTTCTAAGAAGTTCCGGATCAGCCGGGCTGTGGTGGGTACTTGGGCCTGCGGGGCGCTCCAAGCAACAGCCTGGTGGACCAAACTCTCACAAGTCAAGCCTGGCCTCGGGCCGGGCTTTGGGAGTAGAACAACTCCCAGAACCCCATCAACCAGGTATCAACCAGGTGGACAGAAAATAAAGAATATTGCATAATGTGCACAATTAGGGATGGCCGCCATCTTCGGCCATCCCTAACATTTCATCACAAATTCTGTCACGGAATTACATAAGCTTCCGTGATTAAAATACAAGTTACAACTTAGTGTCATCTTTTGCTGATACAAAAATCAGCATAAAAATGACTTGTGTAGAAGACATTGAAAAATTGCAAGCTGATATTAATAAAGTTGTCATTTGGCAGCAGACAATAACATGATGTTTATCAGTGATAAATTCCAGGTACTCAGGTACGGTAATAATGAGGACCTTAAACATAATACAGGATACAAAACACAATTAAATGTGCCCATAATAGGTAAACAACATGTAAAGGATTTGGGAATAATGATGTCTGACGACCTAACGTTTAGGGCGCATAACCAACCAAGTATTGCGTCAGCCAGAAAAAAATATAGGATGGATTACGAGACCGTTCAAATCCAGGGATCCCATCACAATGGTTGTACCACTTAAATCATTTGGTGTATCTCGTAAAATAACATACTTGAGTGAACGATATGGAAGAAAGTGCAGAATAGAACCAGTGAAGAGCAGAGGTGCCATAGGCACAATCAGAGAACACTGTATAAACAGCAGAGGTCCACAGCTGTTCAACGTCCTCCCAGCGAGCATTATAAATATTGCTGGAACAACCGTGGACATCTTCAAGAGAAAACTAGATAGTTTTCTTAAAGAAGTACCGGACCGTGATGGGTATGTGGGCCTGCGGGCCGCTCCAAGCAACAGCCTGGTGGACCAAACTCTCACAAGTCAAGCCTGGCTTCGGACCGGGCTTGGGGAGTAGAACAACTCCCAGAACCCCGTCAACCAGGTGCAATACAGGACAAACTGTTTTGCGTCTCTGGAAAGATGTGTGTATATATGCTGGTCCCAGTGCGGGGCCCCGCACTGGGACCAGCTGGGGCCCGCACCGGGACCAGCTAGGGCCCGCACCGGGACCAGCTGGGGCCCGCACCGGGACCAGCTGGGGCCCGCACCGGGACCAGCTGGGACCCGCACCGGGACCAGCTGGGGCCCCGCACTGGGACCAGCTGGGGCCCGCACTGGGACCAGCTGGGGCCCGCACCGGGACCAGCTGGGGGCCCGCACCGGGACCAGCTGGGGCCCCGCACCGGGACCAGCTGGGGCCCGCACCGGGACCAGCTGGGGCCCCGCACCGGGACCAGCTGGGGCCCGCACCGGGACCAGCTGGGGCCCGCACCGGGACCAGCTGGGGCCCGCACCGGGACCAGCTGGGGCCCCGCACCGGGACCAGCTGGGGCCCGCACCGGGACCAGCTGGGGCCCCGCACCGGGACCAGCTGGGGCCCGCACCGGGACCAGCTGGGGCCCGCACCGGGACCAGCTGGGGCCCGCACCGGGACCAGCTGGGGCCCCGCACCGGGACCAGCTGGGGCCCCGCACCGGGACCAGCTGGGGCCCCGCACCGGGGCCCCAGCGGGGCCCGCACCGGGACCAGCTGGGGCCCCGCACCGGGACCAGCTGGGGCCCGCACCGGGACCAGCTGGGGCCCGCACCGGGACCAGCTGGGGCCCGCACCGGGACCAGCTGGGGCCCCGCACCGGGACCAGCTGGGGCCCCGCACCGGGACCAGCTGGGGCCCCGCACCGGGACCAGCTGGGGCCCCGCACCGGGACCAGCTGGGGCCCCGCACCGGGACCAGCTGGGGCCCCGCACCGGGACCAGCTGGGGCCCCGCACCGGGACCAGCTGGGGCCCCGCACCGGGACCAGCTGGGGCCCCGCACCGGGACCAGCTGGGGCCCCGCACCGGGACCAGCTGGGGCCCCGCACCGGGACCAGCTGGGGCCCCGCACCGGGACCAGCTGGGGCCCCGCACCGGGACCAGCTGGGGCCCCGCACCGGGACCAGCTGGGGCCCCGCACCGGGACCAGCTGGGGCCCCGCACCGGGACCAGCTGGGGCCCCGCACCGGGACCAGCTGGGGCCCCGCACCGGGACCAGCTGGGGCCCCGCACCGGGACCAGCTGGGGCCCCGCACCGGGACCAGCTGGGGCCCCGCACCGGGACCAGCTGGGGCCCCGCACCGGGACCAGCTGGGGCCCCGCACCGGGACCAGCTGGGGCCCCGCACCGGGACCAGCTGGGGCCCCGCACCGGGACCAGCTGGGGCCCCGCACCGGGACCAGCTGGGGCCCCGCACCGGGACCAGCTGGGGCCCCGCACCGGGACCAGCTGGGGCCCCGCACCGGGACCAGCTGGGGCCCCGCACCGGGACCAGCTGGGGCCCCGCACCGGGACCAGCTGGGGCCCCGCACCGGGACCAGCTGGGGCCCCGCACCGGGACCAGCTGGGGCCCCGCACCGGGACCAGCTGGGGCCCCGCACCGGGACCAGCTGGGGCCCCGCACCGGGACCAGCTGGGGCCCCGCACCGGGACCAGCTGGGGCCCCGCACCGGGACCAGCTGGGGCCCCGCACCGGGACCAGCTGGGGCCCCGCACCGGGACCAGCTGGGGCCCCGCACCGGGACCAGCTGGGGCCCCGCACCGGGACCAGCTGGGGCCCCGCACCGGGACCAGCTGGGGCCCCGCACCGGGACCAGCTGGGGCCCCGCACCGGGACCAGCTGGGGCCCCGCACCGGGACCAGCTGGGGCCCCGCACCGGGACCAGCTGGGGCCCCGCACCGGGACCAGCTGGGGCCCCGCACCGGGACCAGCTGGGGCCCCGCACCGGGACCAGCTGGGGCCCCGCACCGGGACCAGCTGGGGCCCCGCACCGGGACCAGCTGGGGCCCCGCACCGGGACCAGCTGGGGCCCCGCACCGGGACCAGCTGGGGCCCCGCACCGGGACCAGCTGGGGCCCCGCACCGGGACCAGCTGGGGCCCCGCACCGGGACCAGCTGGGGCCCCGCACCGGGACCAGCTGGGGCCCCGCACCGGGACCAGCTGGGGCCCCGCACCGGGACCAGCTGGGGCCCCGCACCGGGACCAGCTGGGGCCCCGCACCGGGACCAGCTGGGGCCCCGCACCGGGACCAGCTGGGGCCCCGCACCGGGACCAGCTGGGGCCCCGCACCGGGACCAGCTGGGGCCCCGCACCGGGACCAGCTGGGGCCCCGCACCGGGACCAGCTGGGGCCCCGCACCGGGACCAGCTGGGGCCCCGCACCGGGACCAGCTGGGGCCCCGTGTGGCGAGAGGATGATGCTTGAGGCAGCAGGAGAGGGGGGGGAGAGGAGGCGTGTGACGGGAGCCACCCTTGTCAGTCACAATCAATACGCTCCACGTGGTCTGTCTCCCCCCCACGTGGTCTGTCTCCCCCCCACGTGGTCTGTCTCCCCCCCCACGTGGTCTGTCTCCCTCCCACGTGATCTGTCTCCCCCCCACGTGGTCTGTCTCCTCCCCACGTGGTCTGTCCCCCCACGTCCACTACAATTTCCTGACTATCAGAACCCAATGTGTAATAGTCAACAAAATAAAATCCAGACCATCACCTGTGAAGAGCTCAGTCCCCCAGGGTACTGTGCTTGCTCCAGTACTTTTCTCGTCCTCATACAAGACAAGAACACAACCTATAGCACTGTATCATCCTTTGACACTAGTATTTGCCGTGTCCACTATGTAGACAACATAGAGGACACGCAAACCTCCAATCTGATGTAAATCAGGTCTTTCTATGGGCTACAGATAATATGGTATTAACGACGATAAGTTCCAGCTCATGCGCTATGGAAAAAAAGGAAAATATAAAAACGGAATCCACGTACAAAACGCAGTCAAATCATAACAGAACGAAAAGGAAATGTAAATTATTTGGTTGTACTCATGTGGGAAGTACAGCTCTAAATTCTTGACTTGTATGTCAGAATACAAGTTCAAAGTCCCTGGTCACGCCTCCTGAAATCTCTCATATATAAAGAAATGTAAAGTGCCAAAAGCGCCATTGGTCAGTGTAGGATGGACACAAGGGGGATACCAGCAACACGTCAGGCAGCAGGTAAAGCTCTCCTACACAACGGAGGGAGCGAAGCATTGGCTAACAACTATAAAGTAGACCAGCCACTCAAACATCACACGGGCTCACCATAGCCCGTGCTACATGGACACTTCGTTCTGAGTAGCTAAATCTAAAACAGCAACATCAAACATCACAGACAGATAGTTTTTGAAGTAGTGACTAGGAATTGTCAACAGTTTTATGGAGAACAGTGAACTTCAGGACCCAGGACAACATGAATTTAGAGCGGGAAGATCTTTCTTGTCACAACTACTCGACCACTTGATAAATTCATGGAAGCATTAAAGAACAACAAAATGCAGATGTTGAATGCACAAACTTTGCCAAGGCATTTAATAAGTGTGACCCGTGGAATGGTAGCCCATAAAGTGGGATCAATTGGAATAGCAGGTAAAGTGGGGCGTTGGCATTTCAATTTCCTGCCGAAGAGAATGAAAAGAGTAACAGCCAAGCTAAATAAAGTCCAAGCACTTGGTTTAGACAGATTTTGCAAAAGCTTTCGACAAATGTGACTGTGGTGTACAAATCCACAAGGGCCGTGACGAGGCTTCGAACCTACGTCCGAGATCATCCCAGACGCTGCCTTTATCGACTGAGCTACGACATGGGGGGGGTGGAAGAGTCGTGTAAAACCCTGGTTTGTGTCTCGGAGAGGCTGCAGGATCCAGTAAGTTCAGAAGAACTACGGTTTCAACTCTTTTTGACCATGTCGTAGCTCAGCCGATAAAGGGAGCGTCTGGGATGATCTCGGACGCAGGTTCGAATCCTCGTCACGGCCCTTGTGGATTTGTTCATTTGATGCATCACGCTATTGTGATTTGTGTGAAGTGACTATGGTATTATTGCCTCAAAGTACAGTGAGGACTGTATCTTGAGGCACAGTCCTCATATCACTACTTGTTCCCATTCTTGCATCAGATACAGATAAAAATGTCAACTCCGTGTCATCCGTTGTAGACGATACAAAAGTCAGTATGAAAATTACTTTTGTTTTTACATTGAAAATTACAAGCCGATGTCGATTAAGTCTTCGATTGGGCAACAGAAAATAACATGATGTTTATGTGATAAGTTCCAGGTACTTGGTTATGGAAAAAAGTTAGGAATTTAAACTAAATATAGGATACGAGACACAATCAAAGCTTTCGTAAAATCAAAACAATATTTAAAAGATCCGAGAATAAGGATGTCTGAAGACCTGATATTTAGTGAACATAACGAAGCGTTAACCAGGAAAAGATTGCATTGATTACGAGAACCTTCAAATTCAGGGATTCCTCCACAATCCTCATAGTATTCAAATCACTTGTGGTGTCGAGCCTAAAGCACTTACCCTCGGTATTCACTGACCCTTTCAGGGCAGGGAAGATTTTTTAGGTAGAGGTAATAGAGACCCTAATAGGTATGCATGAACTTGATGATGGTTCTAAATTATTGGCACCACTTCAAAGTTATCAAAATGTACTCTCAAGAAAGGATAAAAAAGATGTATTAGATAATATATACATGGAGAGTACTGGAAGGCCAGGGGACCAATTTAGAGTCCAGTTCAGTTTCATCAGTCCAGTTCATCAGACTGGAGCGAACGATATGGTAGAATATACAGAATAGACGCAGTACATAGAAGAGGTGCCATAAGCACACTCATAAACGTCTGAGGTCCACAGGTATTCAGTAAGTACTATCCAGCAACCATAAGAAATATTTCCGGAACAAAGGTGGACTTCAAGAAAAAATTATACGTTCGGGCAAATATAAAGGCAAATCAACTGGGTTGTAGTGGATGTTTTGGTGTTCAAGCCTTTCACCAAGACGCTCGATATGGTCTGCCAACACCAGAGGTACGAGATGAGACAACAAACCTCCAAGTTACTGTAAATTAGGTCTTCAAATGCAGCAGAAAAAATGTTTAGTGAAGATAATTTATGGTATAAAAGGAGAAATAAAAACAGGAACCATATAAAATAGTTAAATCACACTATAAAACGAAAAAGTAATAGACCTGAAAGTGATCATGCCAGCAGACATTACTATTAAAGAACACAATAAAGCTGTCACAACTGCAAGAAAAATAAGATTAGCTAACAAAACCCTTTCAAACAAGAGATGGCAAACCAATGGCATTCTTTTAAGATAGAATATTGCAGCATACTTACGGCCCCTTTCAAAGCTGAGATCTTCACCTGGAGAACATGCAGGGAACATTCACTGCCAGAAACAATTCAATAAAATATTCATATAGTAGGACTGCTTAAAATGGCCCTCATACTTTATTTCTTGGCGTTTAGTTGAGATTATAATTTACATTAAAATTTACTCCTGGAAAATATACGAGACTTGTTCCCAGTTTACACATCAGGAGGCATGGCTAAGAGTGTGATATAACCCCTTGTTGGAAAGTCTGGGTGTAGGCAGGTTGTCAACCTTATAGACCTAAGGCTTTTTAACACCAGATGTAAAGGGCATAACCAACAAACCTCTTTCGTGTTCGAGAGAAACTTGATCAACAACTTCAAAGGATACCGGGTCAACTG
This sequence comes from Procambarus clarkii, assembly GCF_040958095.1. Lineage (NCBI taxonomy): Eukaryota > Metazoa > Arthropoda > Malacostraca > Decapoda > Cambaridae > Procambarus > Procambarus clarkii. The sequence goes on from NC_091156.1 coordinate 20,301,663, forward strand.
AGCTGTGATTGAAATGTCAGACATGGTGCAGTAACGTCTAACAGTTTAGTTAAACAGACGGTCATCCAAGCCGCAGGGACATGGATCCTTGGATTCAACTTAAGGTAACGGCTCCTTGTTAACAATTCCAAAGGCAGTTCTTGTGTTTAGTGACCTTTGTTGCACGTTAGCCTTGTGTCATCCACCAGCACAGGGCCTCCAACAGTCCTCGGGGAAGCTACTAATCACACCTGATATCTCTGGAGGGAGATAAGGTGAAATGAGGAGCACGCTAAGATGATTCCAATTCGTTACTCTGCTTCAAGACGTCGGCCTTGCAGATATGCCCCTTCAAACTCGGTTAACTTTTTATGTAATGCGCACTCCTGAGCGACCACCTGAAACAAAAATAAATAAAGCTGTCTATCTTGTGCATGAGCACAAGTAAAAATTCTGAGCCGTCAATAAACTATGATAATCAGCTTTTTGTTCCGCCAAACAAGAATACTCTCACAGGAAAATGCAATAATAAAATGAATCATAGAAATTTTAGTACTGTCAAAATAAGTACAAGAACACCCTAATGTCGTTCCTTAGAATGAAGATAACTGGAAGGAGTTAGGGGAGGGAAGTTACTTGGCAACAATAACACTGCTGACGATGATCAGCTGACTCCCGGAGTGGTCCTAGCACTGCTCAGACTTGTTGCCACACAATTCGCCAATAAGACCTGCAGAATTAAATGCTTCACTGCAGTCTTTCACTGGCTAATAATGTCACAGGTAGCTCACATCCATAGCTATACTGCACTGTTCTGACCATCCAGCCCCTTCTGGTCGGGACTGCCCTTCTCGTCATGGATATTTCAGCAGTAGTACGATGGAGAAAAGTTCTACAAAACTTTGCACTGGATGGTCCTGCAGTCACATTCGGAATTCAAAAAAGGTTCCAGACCGTTAGCCGAGGTCAAGCAACTATTCAACTTCTGGTATTCTTGACTGATGTAATACACCTTCCATGGGTTCGCTAAGTTTTCTCCCGTCTTCCCAGAAGTCCTTGCCTCTCTGCAAAGGCTTTCCTTGGTCCACGTCTGCAAACTTCTGAAAAAAACGGGAGCAAATCATAGCACGTCTTGCTGCACTGACGGACAGGGAGGTACTCTCGCGTCTCCCACCAATGAGACGTCTTGCTGCCCTTGTCGGAGGTCACATGACGTTGGGTCACCTGGTGATTGGTCCTTGCTTTCAAATGGCCACCAATCATATCCTTCCTTCACATATGAAGTTCCAGACGTCCTCGTGCGTGGGGAAACTCCGCTCAAGTGATGACGTCACGACCGCTATACAGGGGACAATAGGAGGCTAAACAACAAGAATTCCTTAAAACTTAAATATCTTCTAAACTGTACAACTTGTACACTTCTTATTTGAACTGAAACGATCCTTAGCCGACAAGTGTTTATGGGTGGAAAAATTACTCTTGATGCTGGAGAATCAAGAGTAGATTTTCGACTAATTTTGATTTCGAGGTGTTAAGACTGCAATCAGTGGAGGTGACAGCAGTCGTAACCGCTTCATATGCAGCGGATGCTATAAGACTGGTATAGTCTGCAGGAGATGGATTATGTGTACCATCAAACAGGTCTTTGTCCGATTACAGAAGAGTTTCCTACCCATTTGGTACTTTTGTGACCTGCTCGCTCAGCCTAGCTTCGTTACATTCACTTACTTGAGTTAGACTCTAGTGGTCATTTGTTCGACCGTTCTTTCAGTTTATCCAGGTTATTTTGTTGTTTGTGTTGGCGTCGTCTGTGTTTATCTTGGTCATACTTCCTCATTAGTTCTTGGTTCATAGTTCTTTGTTCCTCATTATAGTTCTTTGTTCCTCATTGTCCATCACTGCGGTGGTATCCGGGCGGAGTAACCCGCCGGGGGCCGTGATGAAGAGTAAACCAGTGATCAATACACAGACCCCATGACCGCCTCCCACGATTTATACAACGAGGTTAAGTGAAGGATGGAGGCCGAGGGAGGTGGGTGCCTGACTCTCCTAGGTGACATTCTTCAGGGGTGATGATCTTCAACTGAGGCGGCCTACAAGAGCGGCGCTCATGGCTCTATGGGAATGACGTCATGGGCCTAGTTTGTGGTTGGTGCACGCTCTAACTGTCTACAGTTTGAAGGTCATATTACGAGGTTTGGAAGATTCCCGGTACTCTGCGTGCTGGGCTGCGCACGGTATGAGCGCTCTGCGTGCTGGGTGACATACCTGCTTGATAAGGTTCTGGGAGTGGTTCTACTCCCCAAGCCCGGCCCGAGGCCAGGCTCGACTTGTGAGAGCTGGGAGGACGTTGAACAACCGTGGACCTCTGATGTTTATACAGTGTTCTCTGTGCCAATGGCACCTCACATCACCGTACAAAAGGGTGGCGAGGGACTTGGGTGATAAAGCCCAGTAAATGACGGCTACGGGAGATCGAACTTCCTCACTCCGGACGCGTCAGGCACCACTTGTTCCCTGTGTTAGCCGCCCTTACCACCGGTGGGCACGACTCCCAGCGCTCTCAGGGCACCAGACGTACAGGTACACATGCTCGGGTACAGTGTTGGCCCCCCCCCTCACAGCGGAGGAGGCCAGTGTTGGCCCCCCCCCCCCCTCACAGCGGAGGAGGCCAGTGTTGGGGCCCCCCCTCACAGCGGAGGAGGCCAGTGTTGGGCCCCCCCTCACAGCGGAGGAGGCCAGTGTTGGGCCCCCCCTCACAGTGGAGGAGGCCAGTGTTGCCCCCCCCCTCACAGCGGAGGAGGCCAGTGTTGCCCCCCCCCCTCACAGCGGAGGAGGCCAGTGTTGGCCCCCCCTCACAGCGGAGGAGGCCAGTGTTGCCCCCCCTCACAGCGGAGGAGGCCAGTGTTGGGCCCCCCTCACAGCGGAGGAGGCCAGTGTTGGGCCCCCCTCACAGCGGAGGAGGCCAGTGTTGGGCCCCCCTCACAGCGGAGGAGGCCAGTGTTGGCCCCCCCCTCACAGCGGAGGAGGCCAGTGTTGGCCCCCCCCCCTCACAGCGGAGGAGGCCAGTGTTGGGCTCCCCCTCACAGCGGAGGAGGCCAGTGTTGGGCTCCCCCTCACAGCGGAGGAGGCCAGTGTTGGGCTCCCCCTCACAGCGGAGGAGGCCAGTGTTGGGCTCCCCCTCACAGCGGAGGAGGCCAGTGTTGGGCTCCCCCTCACAGCGGAGGAGGCCAGTGTTGGGCTCCCCCTCACAGCGGAGGAGGCCAGTGTTGGGCCCCCCCGTCACAGCGGAGGAGGCCAGTGCTGGCTCCCCCCCCCCCCCCGTCACAGCGGAGGAGGCCAGTGCTGGCTCCCCCCCCCCCCGTCACAGCGGAGGAGGCCAGTGCTGGCTCCCCCCCCCCGTCACAGCGGAGGAGGCCAGTTTTGGCCCCCCCCCCCTCACAGCGGAAGAGGCCAGTGTTGGCCCCCCCCCCCTCACAGCGGAGGAGGCCAGTGTTGGGCCCCCCCCCCCCTAACAGCGGAGGAGGCCAGTGTTGGGGCCCCCCCTCACAGCGGAGGAGGCCAGTTTTGGCCCCCCCCTCACAGCGGAGGAGGCCAGTTTTGGCCCCCCCCTCACAGCGGAGGAGGCCAGTTTTGGCCCCCCCTCTCAGCGGAGGAGGCCAGTTTTGGCCCCCCCTCACAGCGGAGGAGGCCAGTGTTGGGCCCCCCCCCCCCCCCGTCACAGCGGAGGAGGCCAGTTTTGGCCCCCCCCCCTCACAGCGGAGGAGGCCAGTGTTGGGCCCCCCCCCCCTAACAGCGGGGCAGTGTGGCGTGCGTTGCCCCAATACAAACATTGTTACTTGCTGCTGCCTTGCTCAGTCAACACGCATCCTCGTCTGCCACTCTTGCTCACCAACCTCTTGGTGACTGTCGGCCTCAGCAGCCAGGCCATTATCCTCGCCCTGTGGTGTATGTAGTGTATATTTTGACACTTTTCCTACACGTATGGTCCTCTCATTTGTGACTTGCAAGTAGCAGCAGACTGATTGCTACGTCCCCACCGAGGGAGCTTGACATGAAGTAAGACTAGGCCAACGTCAGGTAAAACTCTGGCCAACTGTTGACAGTGTAACTGTACAGGAAACAAAGAACACTTTGACCTCGTGTCTTGTGTCTGGCGTGTCCAGGTTCACTGGCTGTGGGCCGCAGCTGACAAGTCCCACTCGCAAGCTTCTCTTATTCTGTCAATACTAGCGCATTAACACCCAGTTATCCTGCACCGTCTTAATACCAGCGCATTAGTGGTGGATATGTGGGCCTGCGGGCCGCTCCAAGCAACAACCTTTTAGATCAAGTTATCACTAGACAAGCATCGCAGAGCAGGGGAAAGCTTTTAAGGATACCTGGCGGACCCCAAGTCCACAGTTTGTGGGTCATTTTGTGGCTTGGTGGCTGGCTGCTCTATAGTCTCTAATCTCTGGACGTCCTCTACCATCATGTCACTCTTGATTGAATTCCGGTCAACAGTGTTCAACTACATCCCGGGCTGACAGGCACCCGATGGCTCTCACTCTCTCCTTCGTTCCCTCGCTCGTTGAGTACTTACTGGGCGAGATAATATTTATAAAGTAGGAGATGAGAATGAGTTTAGTGTGGAGTGAACTAATGAGTGGAGTACCTCAGGGGCCGAAGGGAGCCTCCGGCCACCGGGGCAAGGGAGCCTCCGGCCACCGGGGCAAGGGAGCCTCCGGCCACCGGGGCAAGGGAGCCTCCGGCCACCGGGGCAAGGGAGCCTCCGGCCACCGGGGCAAGGGAGCCTCCGGCCACCGGGGCAAGGGAGCCTCCGGCCACCGGGGCAAGGGAGCCTCCGGCCACCGGGGCAAGGGAGCCTCCGGCCACCGGGGCAAGGGAGCCTCCGGCCACCGGGGCAAGGGAGCCTCCGGCCACCGGGGCAAGGGAGCCTCCGGCCACCGGGGCAAGGGAGCCTCCGGCCACCGGGGCAAGGGAGCCTCCGGCCACCGGGGCAAGGGAGCCTCCGGCCACCGGGGCAAGGGAGCCTCCGGCCACCGGGGCAAGGGAGCCTCCGGCCACCGGGGCAAGGGAGCCTCCGGCCACCGGGGCAAGGGAGCCTCCGGCCACCGGGGCAAGGGAGCCTCCGGCCACCGGGGCAAGGGAGCCTCCGGCCACCGGGGCAAGGGAGCCTCCGGCCACCGGGGCAAGGGAGCCTCCGGCCACCGGGGCAAGGGAGCCTCCGGCCACCGGGGCAAGGGAGCCTCCGGCCACCGGGGCAAGGGAGCCTCCGGCCACCGGGGCAAGGGAGCCTCCGGCCACCGGGGCAAGGGAGCCTCCGGCCACCGGGGCAAGGGAGCCTCCGGCCACCGGGGCAAGGGAGCCTCCGGCCACCGGGGCAAGGGAGCCTCCGGCCACCGGGGCAAGGGAGCCTCCGGCCACCGGGGCAAGGGAGCCTCCGGCCACCGGGGCAAGGGAGCATTTAGGACGTTATACATTACCAATGTTAGACCAGTACTAGGATACGTAGCCCCGGGGTGGAATGTTAGACCATTAGATCCAACACAAAGGGTGCTGGATGTGAGGTCTGAGCTACAAGGACAGGCTGAGAGATGTTGGGAGCCAACTATGCTGGAAAAAAGAGACGGTAAAGAGGAGACATGATATCTTTGGTCACTTTTTTATAGTTCCGTAGATCAACGTCCCCGCGGCTCGGTCTCGGACCAGGCCTCCTGGGGCTAGGTTCACGAAGCAGTTACGCAAGCACTTACAAACCTGTACATCTTTTTTCTATCTTTGACAGCTTTGTTTACAATTATTAAACAGTTAATGAGCTCCGAAGCACCAAGAGGCTGTTTATAACAATAACAACAGTTGCTTGGGAAGTTTTCATGCTTGTAAACCGTGTAATAAATGTAACCAAAGCCGTCAAAGATTTTGGAAATATGTACAAGTTCTTAAGTACTTGCGTAACTGCTTCGTGAATCTGGCCCCTGGTTGGTGGTCGGATTAACCAGGCTGTTCGACGCAGCTGCTCGCAGCCTGACCTATGAATCACAGCCTGGTTGATCAAGTAACCTTTTTAATAATATATTGTGTCGGGGGTCAGGCAGCCAGTGTGTGATTATAAACGTTAGGCTTATTTCGAGGTCCCCCCCCAGGTCCAATTACTTTCTCCCCCCCCCCCCCCCCTCCCCCCCTCCTTTCCAGAATGCAACCCCACAAGAAGCTGACAAACTCCTGGGTACCTATTTACTGCTAGGTAAACAGGTGCATTAGGTGATAGGAAATACAGCCAACTGTGTGTGTCCCGCCCAGGATTCGAACCCGTAATTCCCTATTCTAAGTCGAGAACAAACCCAACTGTACCACTGGGACTGCTGTGAAGGTTGTTTATCGAGTTCTCTTTAGAACACTGAGAGGCCGGCCAGCTATGCCCTTATGTGTGGAGGGAGAGTGTTGAACAGTCTCGGGTCTCTCATGTTGAGTGTGTTCTATGAGAGGCCGGCCAGCTATGCCCTTATGTGTGGAGGGAGAGTGTTGAACAGTCTCGGGTCTCTCATGTTGAGTGTGTTCTATGAGAGGCCGGCCAGCTATGCCCTTATGTGTGGAGGGAGAGTGTTGAACAGTCTCGGGTCTCTCATGTTGAGTGTGTTCTATGAGAGGCCGGCCAGCTATGCCCTTATGTGTGGAGGGAGAGTGTTGAACAGTCTCGGGTCTCTCATGTTGAGTGTGTTCTATGAGAGGCCGGCCAGCTATGCCCTTATGTGTGGAGGGAGAGTGTTGAACAGTCTCGGGTCTCTCATGTTGAGTGTGTTCTATGAGAGGCCGGCCAGCTATGCCCTTATGTGTGGAGGGAGAGTGTTGAACAGTCTCGGGTCTCTCATGTTGAGTGTGTTCTATGAGAGGCCGGCCAGCTATGCCCTTATGTGTGGAGGGAGAGTGTTGAACAGTCTCGGGTCTCTCATGTTGAGTGTGTTCTATGAGAGGCCGGCCAGCTATGCCCTTATGTGTGGAGGGAGAGTGTTGAACAGTCTCGGGTCTCTCATGTTGAGTGTGTTCTATGCACATCCTGCCATGCCTCCTGGTCGCATGAGATGTCATTTCCTGTAGCGATTTGGAACCATTCCTTCTATCTTGAGGTTATCTTGAGATGATTTCGGGGCTTTAGTGTCCCCGCGGCCCGGTCCTCGACCAGGCCTCCACCCCCAGGAAGCAGCCCGTGACAGCTGACTAACACCCAGGTACCTATTTTACTGCTGAGGTAACAGGGGCATAGGGTGAAAGAAACTCTGCCCATTGTTTCTCGCCGGCGCCCGGGATCGAATCCGGGACCACAGGATCACAAGTCCAGCGTGCTGTCCGCTCGGCCGACCGGCAAAGTATTTTCTAGTATTTTCCAGTTGTAAATTGTTTTCTCCTCCTGCGTTCTATAGGGAATATATATTTAACATTTTTAAGCAGTTCCAATAATTTAGATGTTTTGAGAAGTTTCCAGCAGTGTTATACTGCTGGAAACTGCACGCTCTTCAGGCCAGCAATTTCTCCGGCTTTGAAAGAGGCTCTTACTGAGCAACAATATTCTGCTCTAGAGAACACCAGTGTTTTAAAAATTAGAATCATTGGTATGTCATCTGTTTAAATTTTTTTTTTTTTTTATATTTTATATTTACATATACAAGAGTTCTTACAATCTTGTACAGCCACTAGCATGGGTGGCGTTTCGGGCAAGTCCTTAATCCTAATTATTTCCCGGGATACGACCCGCCAAATGGTTTAACAATCAGGTACCCATTTTACTGTTGGGTAAACAGAGGCTACAGTTAAGGATTGACGCCCAGTAAATCCTCCCCGGCCAGGATACGAACCCAGGACAAAGCGCTCGCGAAGCGCCGGGAGAGTGTCTTACCACTGCGCCACGGGGGGGTTTTGGTATCCAACCTGCCATTTTTCTTGCATTTCTGGCAGACACTTTATTATATCCCTTAAAATTAAGGCCTTTCGACAGTATTGCTCCCAGTGCTTTTACGTTATTTTTGCTCTTAATAGTGTGGTTTAACTGCGTTTTATGTGGGCTCCATTTGATATTTTCGTTTTTTTTCCATAGCTCATGAACAGAAACTTATCGTCGTTAAACGTCATATTATTATCTGTGGCCCATTGAAAGACCTGATTTACATCAGATTGGAGGTTTGCCGTGTCCTCTATATTGTCTACTCTCATGAAAATCTTGGTGTCATCTGCAAATGATGATACAGTGCTGTAGTTTGTATCCTTGTCTATGGCTGATATTAGGATGAGAAAAAGTACCGGAGCAAGTACGGTACCTTGGGGTTACCTTGCGTTGATTCCGGGGGGTCAAGGTCCTCGCGGCCCGGTCTCTGGCTAGGCCTTCTGGTTGCTGATCTGGTCAAACAGGCTGTTCCCTGGAAACACAAACCGAAACTGTCTCTATTTTCCGCTTGTTACAACTTGTAATAACTTGTAATAAAGTTGTTACATCTTGGCTTAACGTGTTTATGACGAATTAGAACGTTGTTACAACTTGCTATATTGGTTGTTATAACTGGTTAGGTGGTGTTAAAACTTGTTCGAACGTTGTACTAACGTCGTAGTTTCGGTGTGTGTTTGGCGGGTTGGACGCGGATGATCGCAGCCTGACGTATGAATCACAGCCTGGTTAATCAGGTTTAACACTGAAGTTGAAGTGTGAAGTTATTTCTGTGTGCAGATGTGGGACCAGCCCCTCTAATATATTCCTCGTGTAAATTATGATGCATCCCCCCCCCCCACCCCCTGCGCTCAAAAAAGTACAGATTTGGGCATTTTAGTCGGTCCCAATAACTTGGATGATTTACTGAGTGGATTCTAGCAGTAAAGGATCTCTGCACGCTCTCTGGGTCAGAAATTTATCCAGCTTTGAGAAGTACCTGGGGGGGGGGGAACTGAAGAGGAATTATCAGGGGAAAGCCCCAAGCCGGTATGACTAGATAGCACTGAGAAGGGTTCAGGATAAGGATTTGAGATGTGACGGGGGAAGGGGTGGGAAGGAATGGTGCCTAACCACTTGGGCAGTCGGGGATTGAACACCGAGGGTTACTGAGCCTTTCATAGTGGATAACCTGGAATTGACTTTGTGAACTCTTACACTCCGGGTTCTGTTCGTTACAAAGTTAGAGATCCATCGCATTACTTTGCCAATAATTCTCATTGTGCGCAATAACACCATAGTCACATTTGCCGAAAGCTTTTGCGAAATCTTTGTATATTACGTCAACGTTTTGCTAGACTTCTTTGGCATCTAACGTCATTGTGGTCCAGCAATTGTGAGAGGCAGGAGCGCCCTGTGCTATTTAGAATTTTGTGATTCCATGTGTTTTGTGATGATCTTGCTATTGATTCAAAGAATGTTATGATGTAAAGTTAGAGCTATTAGTGTATACACTTTTGCATGTGCTTTACTACCTCCTCTGTGAAGTGGCGCGATCTCCGCTATTTTCGTTATGTCAGGGATAACACCGGTTCCCAGGCTCTGTCTACAAAAGATGTTTACAGCGTGAATTAGTGTTTTTTTTGTTCAAAACTTGATGAATATAACATTCCAGGAGTATGGGCCTAGTGCAGAATGTTGACTATGGCTATTTCGAAGTCCAATGGGGTTAGGGTGACAGCTGGTATGTGGATCGATGTTGTCACATTCATAAAGAATCCGTTTGGATCATTGATCTTAAATATGTTCAGAGGTTCACTGAAATCAGAATTGTACGGTAGTCTCAGTATTTCACTGGTTTCTTTATCATCTCTGAAAGCTGCATTACCCTGCGCTAGGGCCTAGTGTTATATGTAGTTATTCTAGATTTTGCATTTCAGAAAAAAATATTTGTGATTCCTCTGTTTCACTGATGGTGTTCTGCTCTCTTTGCCTCTACTGGATTTTTATTTGATTCTTGTAGCTTGAGCTCAATCGCTTCTGTTTCTCTATGTAGGCGTCCTCGTCGTTGTTGGGATAGAGTTTAGCGTTTTGAGAGGTTCTCTTTCTTATTTTCTTCAGTGGTACGTAACTGGCACATATTTCTAGTGGTAAAGTGCCTATTTTCTCAAAGTAATGGTTTACGTATGAAATATCTAGCTCTTCCCAGCATTATCTTGTTCTTCCCAGCATATTTCTACGAGATTTGGGTTATTTGTTTCCAGTTAATCAGTTTAGTAATGAAATTGAATTTGCTGAATTTTCCTCCTCCATGTATTTGAGACTGGCTATTGCCCATGCTTGTCTGAACTTGGATTAGGTTGTAATCTGAATAACATGTACTTGTAATCATCACGTCCCTAATCAGTTCATAATTGTAAAAATATGATGTCGAGGTGTGTTCTTTTCTAGTTGGCTCTACTATTTGTTGGTTGAAGGGAAATCTGTCACACACACATTTAAGTGGCCATTTGAATATGTCTGTTTATTCAGACTGCTTCCTGGGATTCTCTGGGCTATAACTGTATTTGCCACATTTTTCTATTTTAGATGTCTTAAACGGAAATCACCAAGCAAGATGATAGGGACAGGGTTTGTGAAATTTTCTAAGCAGTAGTCTGTTTTCATTAGTTTGTCTTTAAACTGCTAAAGAGTTACATCTGGTGATTTATATACAAGGACAATCACTACATTTAGAATTTGTATTTTGGTTATCAGCACTTCCACCATATTGTTGGTGGTTTTTATCAGGTCAGTACAGGTGAGTGTGTCCTTGATGACCCCACCCTGTAGCCTGTGGTGTACAGGCTGACCCCACCCTGTAGCCTGTGGTGTACAGGCTGACCCCCACCCTGTAGCCTGTGGTGTACAGGCTGACCCCACCCTGTAGCCTGTGGTGTACAGGCTGACCCCCACCCTGTAGCCTGTGGTGTACAGGCTGACCCCACCCTGTAGCCTGTGGTGTACAGGCTGACCCCACCCTGTAGTCTGTGATGTACAGGCTGACCCCCACCCTGTAGCCTGTGGTGTACAGGCTGACCCCACCCTGTAGCCTGTGGTGTACAGGCTGACCCCCACCCTGTAGCCTGTGGTGTACAGGCTGACCCCCACCCTGTAGCCTGTGGTGTACAGGCTGACCCCACCCTGTAGTCTGTGGTGTACAGGCTGACCCCACCCTGTAGTCTGTGGTGTACAGGCTGACCCCACCCTGTAGTCTGTGGTGTACAGGCTGACCCCACCCTGTAGTCTGTGGTGTACAGGCTGACCCCCACCCTGTAGCCTGTGGTGTACAGGCTGACCCCCACCCTGTAGCCTGTGGTGTACAGGCTGACCCCACCCTGTAGTCTGTGGTGTACAGGCTGACCCCACCCTGTAGTCTGTGGTGTACAGGCTGACCCCACCCTGTAGTCTGTGGTGTACAGGCTGACCCCACCCTGTAGTCTGTGGTGTACAGGCTGACCCCACCCTGTAGCCTGTGTTTCCTGTCACATCTGAAAAGATTGTACTCTGGTATCCATATTTCACCGTCATAAGTCCTTAGTTTGGGTTTCGGTTAAAGCTGCGAACATTGCTTTTGCCTCATTTAAGAGGCCAGTTATAAAGTGGACTTTGTTTGTATTGCGTGTTTTGATGCCCATGTATGTTGGCAAATGCGAAAGATGTTATCATATTTGTGGAAGTGATGGGCATCCTGCTTGGTGTGTGTATCTGTGGTTCTGGTAGGGGTGCCACATTAACCGTGTCCTGTCTAACATCTGACAGAGATGGCAGTACAGTTTTGACATTTCATGCCATTCTTTGTGTCTTTCTCTTACTAAAAAAAATTTCCCTGGTATGTATGGGTTATGCAGTATTCATAATTGCATTCATTTGGTTTTGTTTCCTTGGTTCCTTTAATATGAAATGCTGCGCAGTCTTTGTTGAAACATTTTTTCTTGTTTAGTGAATTTGTATTCACTTTTGGATGGAAAGATGTTCAACTGTCAGAGCAACATGTTACTGCATTTAGGATAGGTTTGTAATTTCTTGGGTGTTTATTTTTGCATGTTTCATTAGTTCTTCCTGACGGCCCGTATTTACACCCACCCCATGCATAGTATCGGCAGGGTCCACGTTCATGCTTTGTTTGATTATCCTTATACTACAATGTGTGTTGGCTCTGTCTTGATAGATGTAGGTGGAGATCTTACAGATTCCTGTTGTTGCTCAGTCACTTCCTTTTGTGTTGGATTTGCTTGTCTGCTTGGCTCGGTGCTCCCACTTCGTGTCCTCTAACAATATATTTAAACCTGCTTGATACCTGCTTGATGGGGTTCTGGAAGTTCTTCTACTCCCCAAGCCAGGCTTGACCTGTGAGAGCTTGGTCCACTCGGCTGTTGCCGCGTCCACCAGGGCGAACACAGGAGTAAGGCAATGATTTACTTTGAAACAATATATTATTTTAACCTATTTTAACGTTTAATCCATTTTTGGTCGTGCGCTCGTACCGTATCGGTACAAATTATAAATTTTTACTTTTTTTTCAGGTGAGTGTTGGCGGCGAGCTGGGAGGTTCCTTCACAGGAGATGGGTAAGTGTGACAGGGTCGTTGTGTTGGACACGAGGATGACCCCCTGGAGGATCCCCCAGGAGGATAGGAGAGGGCTCGGGGACGAGGATAAGATCACAACGTCGCCGTCAACCTTTCCCGTACAAAATGTTACTCTATCCATCCTTCCCAGTTAAGTGCTCGATCATAGAAAATGGGAGACCTGTTACCTAGTACTACACTGAGAAAATAACTCTGAGAAAGATGGTGTACATCTCAGGTTTATTAAAACTGTTTACGGTGAAAACAGTGTGGGTGATCAGGTTATCGATAGTTACGTGTATCGGTGCTATACTGATGCTGTATCAGTGCTATACTGTGCTGTATCAGTGCTATACTGTGCTGTATCACTGCTATACTGATGCTGTATCAGTGCTATACTGATGCTGTATCAGTGCTATACTGTGCTGTATCACTGCTATACTGATGCTGTATCAGTGCTATACTGTGCTGTATCAGTGCTATACTGTGCTGTATCAGTGCTATACTGTGCTGTATCAGTGCTGTACTGTGCTGTATCGGTGCTATACTGTGCTGTATCAGTGCTATACTGATGCTGTATCGGTGCTATACTGATGCTGTATCAGTGCTATACTGATGCTGTATCAGTGCTATACTGTGCTGTATCAGTGCTATACTGATGCTGTATCAGTGCTATACTGATGCTGTATCGGTGCTATACTGTGCTGTATCAGTGCTATACTGTGCTGTATCGGTGCTATACTGTGCTGTATCAGTGCTATACTGATGCTGTATCAGTGCCATACTGTGTTGTATCAGTGCTATACTGTGCTGTATCAGTGCTATACTGTGCTGTATCAGTGCTATACTGATGCTGTATCGGTGCTATACTGATGCTGTATCGGTGCCATACTGTGTTGTATCAGTGCTATACTGATGCTGTATCGGTGCTATACTGATGCTGTATCAGTGCTATACTGATGCTGTATCGGTGCTATACTGTGCTGTATCAGTGTTATACTGTGTTGTATCAGTGCTATTCTGATGCTGTATCGGTGCTATACTGATGCTGTATCGGTGCCATACTGTGTTGTATCGGTGCTATACTGTGCTGTATCAGTGCTATACTGTGCTGTATCGGTGCTATACTGACGCTGTATCGGTGCTATACTGTGCTGTATCAGTGCTATACTGATGCTGTATCAGTGCTATACTGATGCTGTATCAGTGCTATACTGATGCTGTATCGGTGCTATACTGACGCTGTATCGGTGCTATACTGACGCTGTATCGGTGCTATACTGATGCTGTATCGGTGCTATACTGATGCTGTATCGGTGCTATACTGATGCTGTATCGGTGCTATACTGATGCTGTATCGGTGCTATACTGATGCTGTATCGGTGCTATACTGATGCTGTATCGGTGCTATACTGACGCTGTATCGGTGCTATACTGATGCTGTATCGGTGCTATACTGATGCTGTATCGGTGCTATACTGACGCTGTATCGGTGCTATACTGACGCTGTATCGGATACGCTGAGAGCACTCGGCGTAATATGGAGAAAGTGCCTGGATACAGGGGAGATACCAGCAGCACTTAAATCTGCAGATATAGCTCCGTTGCACAAGGGGGGGAGTAAAGCCTTGGCAAAAAATTATAGGCCAGTTGCACTAACATCACACATAATAAAAGTGTTTGAAAGAGTGATTAGGAATCAAATTTCTAGTTTTATGGAAAACAATGAATTGCACAATCCAGGACAACATGGATTTAGAGCGGGAAGATCCTGTCTGTCACAGTTACTCAACCACTATGACAAAATCACAGAAGCCCTAGAAGAAAAGCAAAATGCAGATGTTGTATACACAGACTTTGCAAAGGCGTTCGACAAATGTGACCATGGGGTGATAGCTCACAAAATGAGGTCAATGGGAATAACTGGAAAAGTAGGACGCTGGATACTCAATTTCCTGTCGAACAGAGCACAAAGAGTAACAGTCAATCAGATAAAATCGAGTCCAAGCGATGTTAAAAGCTCTGTACCTCAAGGTACAGTCCTTGCACCGCTACTGTTCCTTATTCTCATATCTGATATAGACAAAAATACACGCCACAGCTTCGTGTCGTCCTTTGCAGATGACACAAAAATCAGCATGAAAATTACCTCTGCTGAAGACATTGAAATACTACAAGCAGATGTCAACAAAGTTTTTGATTGGGCAGCAGAAAATAACATGATGTTTAACAGTGATAAATTTCAGGTACTCAGGTACGGCAAAAATGAGGATCTGAAACATAATACAGGGTACAAAACACAATCGAATCTTCCCATAGTAGGAAAACAGCATGTCAAGGATTTGGGAATAATGATGTCCGACGATCTAACGTTTAGGGAGCATAACCAAGCAAATATCGCGTCAGCCAGAAAAATGATCGGATGGATTACGAGAACTTTCAAATCCAGGGATCCCATCACAATGGTTGTACTCTTCAAGTCACTTGTGCTGTCCCGTCTCGAGTACTGCTCAGTACTCACTTCCCCCTTCAGAGCAGGAGAGATTGCTGAAATAGAGGGAATACAGAGAACATATACGGCACGCATAGACGAGATAAAACACCTAAATTATTGGGATCGTCTCAAAGCTCTCCAAATGTACTCTCTAGAAAGGAGACGAGAGAGATACCAAATAATATACACCTGGAAAATACTGGAGGGTCAGGTCCCAAATCTACACAGTAAAATAACAACGTACTGGAGTGAACGATATGGAAGAAAATGCAAGATTGAACCTGTGAAGAGCAGAGGTGTCATAGGCACAATCAGAGAGCACTGTATAAACATCAGGGGTCCGCGGTTGTTCAACGTCCTCCCAGCGAGCATAAGAAATATTGCCGGAACAACCGTGGACATCTTCAAGAGAAAACTGGACGGTTTTCTAAGAGAAGTTCCGGATCAGCCGGGCTGTGGTGGGTACGTGGCCCTGCGGGCCGCTCCAAGCAACAGCCTGGTGGACCAAACTCTCACAAGTCGAGCCTGGCCTCGGGCCGGGCTTGGGGAGTAGAAGAACTCCCAGAACCCCATCAACCAGGTATCAACCAGGTATCAACCAGGTGCTATACTGATGCTGTATCGGTGCTATACTGATGCTGTATAGGTGCTATACTGACGCTGTATCGGTGCTATACTGATGCTGTATAGGTGCTATACTGACGCTGTATCAGTGCTATACTGATGCTGTATCAGTGCTATACTGATGCTGTATCGGTGCTATACTGATGCTGTATCAGTGCTATACTGTGCTGTATCAGTGCTATACTGATGCTGTATCGGTGCTATACTGTGCTGTATCAGTGCTATACTGTGCTGTATCGGTGCTATACTGATGCTGTATCGGTGCTATACTGACGCTGTATCAGTGATATACTGACGCTGTATCGGTGCTATACTGATGCTGTATAGGTGCTATACTGACGCTGTATCGGTGATATACTGACGCTGTATCGGTGCTATACTGATGCTGTATCGGTGCTATACTGACGCTGTATCGGTGCTATACTCTCGCTCATTCAGCGGTGAGGCGGGTCAGTGACTGGGTAAGCAAGGTCAGTGACTGGGTAAGCAAGACGCAAGCTGAACTTAGTGTCTATACCTTGTCACTGAATAATTCAGAAATAGTCAACGACTTACTCGAAGAGCGCACTCTTGGCATAGGTAGTTACCATAAATAAATTGTGCCTTTGGATTTACTATTTTATATGGTAAACAGGATGGATTTGAGGTTATATGCCTCTTTACACGTCTCGTGTTGTGATCTCTAAGCCTGAGGATATTGACAGTCTTGCAGAAAGGCTTGTAACATACCAAGGGTAGAAATGTCTTGTAAAAGCCACGATGGTTTAACAAATGCACAGGGACCAGAAAGCTGCAGCATCAAATATTGGGATGACAACCGTGGTGTGTATATATGTAGACCTACCAAACGTAGTCCTGTGGTGTGTATATATGTGGACCTACCAAACGTAGTCCTGTGGTGTGTATATATGTAGACCTACCAAACGTAGTCCTGTGGTGTGTATATATGTAGACCTACCAAACGTAGTCCTGTGGTGTGTATATATGTAGACCTACCAAACGTAGTCCTGTGGTGTGTATATATGTAGACCTACCAAACGTAGTCCTGTGGTGTGTATATATGTAGACCTACCAAACGTAGTCCTGTGGTGTGTATATATGTAGACCTACCAAACGTAGTCCTGTGGTGTGTATATATGTAGACCTACCAAACGTAGTCCTGTGGTGTGTATATATGTAGACCTACCAAACGTAGTCCTGTGGTGTGTATATATGTAGACCTACCAAACGTAGTCCTGTGGTGTGTATATATATGTAGACCTACCAAACGTAGTCCTGTGGTGTGTATATATGTAGACCTACCAAACGTAGTCCTGTGGTGTGTATATATGTAGACCTACCAAACGTAGTCCTGTGGTGTGTATATATGTAGACCTACCAAACGTAGTCCTGTGGTGTGTATATATGTAGACCTACCAAACGTAGTCCTGTGGTGTGTATATATGTAGACCTACCAAACGTAGTCCTGTGGTGTGTATATATGTAGACCTACCAAATGTAGTCCTGTGGTGTGTATATATGTAGACCTACCAAACGTAGTCCTGTGGTGTGTATATATGTAGACCTACCAAACGTAGTCCTGTGGTGTGTATATATGTAGACCTACCAAACGTAGTCCTGTGGTGTGTATATATGTAGACCTACCAAACGTAGTCCTGTGGTGTGTATATATGTAGACCTACCAAACGTAGTCCTGTGTAGTGGCATGTGTTATTGCCCAGAATATATGCCTATGATACTGACGAATCTGACAACGCTTCAACACATCTGGTATCTATTAAACGGCTATCGTTGTAAAAGTAAAATCGTTTTCCTTTCAGAGACAACTCTTATCAACTTGATGTTGATAGAGCTCTCTCTGTGTGCCTATTGCACCTCTGCTTTTCAACGAGGCTCTTTTGATAAGTGTTCTGTCATCTTGACTATAAGTTACAATTACGCCACACATAATTGGCCGCTAGTTAAGAGAGTTGTTACATTCTTAGTTAACACGTGGTGGATCTGGAGGGGGCGTGGAGGGAGGTAGCAGGTGTATGTTTGGGAGAGTGTATAGTGTGGAGGGGGGGGGGGCTCAGTGGAGTGGGGTGCAGGACGGAAGAGTGGGAGGGGTGAAGGTGGTCTTTGGCGAGGTTGTGAAAGGGGGGGGGGGGGTCAGAGGGAGGTTGTGAAGTCAGTGAGGAGGGATGAAGGTCATCTTGAGGTTATCTTGAAATGATTTCGGGGCTTCTAGTGTCCCCGCGGCCCGGTCCTCGACCAGGCCTCCACCCCCAGGAAGCAGCCCGTGACAGCTGACTAACACCCAGGTACCTATTTTACTGCTAGGTAACAGGGGCATAGGGTGAAAAACTCTGCCCATTGTTTCTCGCCGGCGTCTGGGATCGAACCCATGACCACAGGATCACAAGTACAGCGTGCTGTCCGCTCGGCCGACCGGCTCCCAGGTCGGTGGGAAGGGGTAATAGGAGGTCAATGGGAGGGGAAGAAGGGATCTGTGGGTCAAGGGTAAAGGTGTCAGTGGAGGGGGTCAGAGGTCATGGGTATAAGGAGTGTCAATGAAACTCCTTATACCCATGATCCCAAGGAAAAGAAAATAAGGAGTTTCGGACGTCAGGCTGCGAGCAGCCGCATCCAACACCCTGGTTGACAAGACGACCAACGGGGATCCTGAACGGAGACTGGGCCGGTGATCCCCGGAAGCTACACAAGGTCAAAGAGTCACAACCAAATTGTGACTCATACGTCAGGCTGCGAGCAGCCGCGTCCAACAACCTGGTTAACCAGTCCAGCAACGAGAGGCCTGGTCGAGGACCGGGCCGCGGGGACGCTAAGGCCCGGAATCACCTCAAGGTAGCCACAAGGTAGGGGTCAGTGGGTGGAGATGGAGGGGGCCAGTAGGGTAGGTGACGGTGGTGGAGAGCTCGAAGTGTTACAAGAGAACCCCCCCCCCCCAATCCCCCCCCTGTGAGTGGTGGCTGTGGGCGGCCTCCTAGGACAGGTTTCCTAGCCGGTGTGGCGGGACGCAGCACGTGAAGCTTGTCCTTCCTGGGGCCCTCGTCTCTCCTCTCACTCTCACTCTCACACTCTCACTGTCACTCTCTCACTCTCACTCTCACACTCTCTCACTCTCACACTCTCTCACTCTCACACTCACTTGTAGCCTCACGCTTTTGTATCTCGGCCACTTTGTTGCCAGAATGCGGCGGGGGGGGTTGGGGTATGGGTTTGGGATAGTGTGTATGAAGGCTTGGGGCAACTGTCTGTCTGTGTGTGTGTGCGTGAGCGTATGTGCATGTGCTCGTGTGTGTGCGCGGGCGTGTGTGTGTGTATGTATGTATGTGCGCGCGTGTATGTGAGAGCCGGGGTCTGCACACGGGAACTGGCTCAGTGTACCGCGTTCCCTTGGTCGTGAGCGGCTACCTGGCCAAAGGTGTCTACTCGCGATCTCTTCGTGTCTCTCTCTCATTCTCCCCTTCACTT
This sequence comes from Procambarus clarkii, assembly GCF_040958095.1. Lineage (NCBI taxonomy): Eukaryota > Metazoa > Arthropoda > Malacostraca > Decapoda > Cambaridae > Procambarus > Procambarus clarkii. Next base: position 20,320,764 of record NC_091156.1, read on the forward strand.
TCTCTCCACATTTGTTACGTCTCTTAAAAACACTGTTGGTGTGACTCAGTATACTGTAGTGTGACCGGAGCCGTCATCACACACTAATAATTACAGGTTCCCGCCCATTAGTGTGAGCTGACTGGATAAAGTGTGGTGGATAATGTTGGATTAAGTGGACAGTCTCGCCTGCTTGGATGACGCTGTTCTCACGTAAGTACACACACCTACACCCACCACCACCTCTTGCACAGGTGTACATACACCTACATCCCTCACCTTGTCGTGCACAGGAGCTCAGACACCTACACCCACCAGCTTGTCGTGCACAAGTGAACAGACACCTACACCCACAACTTTGTCGTGTACAGACACCTACACCCACCACCTTGTCGTGTACAGACACCTACACCCACCACCTTGTCGTGTACAGACACCTACACCCACCACCTTGTCGTGTACAGACACCTACACCACCACCTTGTCGTGTACATACACCTACACCCACCACCTTGTCGTGCACAAGTGAACAGACACCTACACCCACCACCTTCTCGTGTACAGACACCTACACCCACCACCTTCTCGTGTACACACACCTACACCCACCACCACCACCTTGTCGTGTACACACACCTACACCCACCACCTTGTCGTGTACACACACCTACACCCACCACCTTGTCGTGTACACACACCCACCACCACCACCTTGTCGTGTACACACACCTACACCCACCACCTTGTCGTGTACACACACCTACACCCACCACCTTGTCGTGTACACACACCACCTTGTCGTGTACACACACCTACACCCACCACCTTCTCGTGTACACACACCTACACCCACCACCTTGTCGTGTACACACACCTACACCCACCACCTTGTCGTGTACAGACACCTACACCCACCACCTTGTCGTGTACACACACCACCTTGTCGTGTACAGGTGTACACTAATTCGTGAAAATTAACAAGGAATGAGTTTAACAGGAGATTATATCCCCTTAGATCATTAAGTGTTCCTGTCGAGGTCACTCGGAGGAGTTGTCACTTGTTGTGTTGTGAAGGCTTGAGTGCGACTGTGAGCCTGCACGTGCTGGTCGGCCGCTCCACACGCACCTGCCCCCTCCCCCTCTCACCCCCCTCCTACACCCCCCCCTTCACCCCCCTTTCCCTCCGCCCCATTCTTCCTCCCCTTCTTCACTCTGTCCGTCTGTCCTTCCCATCCCTCCCTTCTTTCACTCCCTTCCCCTCTTCCTCCTACTTCCCTTCCCTTCTCCTCCTACTTCCCTTCTCTTCTTCTACTTCTCTTCTCCTCTCCTCTTCCTTCCGTTCTCTCCTCTTCCTCCTTCCTATCTCTCCTCCTTGCTTCGTTCTCCTCCCCATTACTTTCCAGCCTTTCATTAGCCGTCGTTAAGATGTGATACTGACCGCCTCTCGCCAGACAAGCCAGCACCCGGGCCACACTTGTACATAACGCCACGCGGATAGCACTCTCCTTCCACATACATCGTGGCCTTCATTACTATGTGAAACAATGTGGCAGCGATCGATGTATCGTCATGTTGTGGTATCCGTGTCTGGGTGGAGTATCCGTGGCCACCGCGGTGCTGGTGCACTAGGGCTGGTGCTGCCACGCCGTCTGTGGGAAGTAGTTGAACGCGGGCAGGCTCGGCCCGTAGACTTGCGTGGTCAGAGACTATACCCGCGCACACTCCCATGCTCTATAATATTCACCATGCTGATGTTGTAAGTCACCCCTCGGAGCTTCACCTCCACTGCCTGGCAAGGCCCAGCTAAGGAATTCGTCTTAATATATGGTGTAAATATAAGGTGTTAGGCGAGTTAACGTACCAATTGGTGACTGCGCACCGAGCCCCTCCTTCCCTTTATACTATAATAATCCAAACGCACGCATATGCTGTGATATACTTCATGAATGCACGCCAAAGCCCCGCACGCTCACACTGGAGCGAGCCCCCACATGCCCACACATGGAACACTGCGTGTGGAGTGTATTCAAGTCTCTCGCGCATTGTTACAACACGCACGACTCATCATCCTGGGGACGGCGGGGGCCCTCATGAAGGCACTCATCGCCCCGGGAGGGCGAAGGTGCCACTGAAGGGAACAGCCGTCCAAACCATGGTCTAGCCGACTTCAGGTGCCACAATATAATTCTTAAGTAGAAGCATAAAGAAAACTATTATGTTTAACCTTCAGGTGACTGTACCGCGATCACTGTTGGCCGACCCTTCCCCGGGTACACCCAGCCTACGTGTGTCTACACCCCAGCCTGTGTGGGTCTACACCCCAGCCTGTGTGGGTCTACACCCCAGCCTGTGTGGGTCTACACCCCAGCCTGTGTGGGTCTACACCCAGCCTATGTGTGTCTACACCCAGCCTGTGTGTGTCTACACCCAATCAGGCCCCCTGCACGGTACTACTGATGATGTCTTTGGCTTGGCCCCTAACAGTGGGGATGCTGGTGTTGGACGAAGAGGAGCGACTCATTCAAATATTGTAGACATTGATACAGTAAATGTTAAAACTTTTTACCATGAGCTACTGACACTGCCGTGACAGACAAAGCTGAGGTGTGGTGATGGAGCGCCAGTGGGACCACTCGGGTCGCTCTTCCGGGCTCTTCCCTCAACATAGTCTGTCAAGAAGTAGTGGTGTTTACATTTCATTACATTCGAACCTCACACCCAAGATAAAAGAGCATGGTGGCTTAGCCCCGGGTGGGTGCGTTGCTCTGTCCTCTTGAGAACTTGTCGCAAGCAAAGAGACAATCCTCCTGAAGTGCGAAGGGGGAGTTCCTGGGAGCCTTATGGGATCCGCCTTCATCGCCAGATGCGGATAAATTATCCTCATTTACATCCGGCGTGGCTCCCTTCCTTCCCTCCCACCCACTTCTCCCCCTCCCCACCCACTTCTCCCCCCCCCCTCCCTTCTCTCCCTCCACACTCTCCCTCCACTCTACATTCATCCGTCGTTGTTCATGTCAGTGTTAGACCGAAGTATTATTTTACAGCACCAAGGCTCCGCATGTTACACACTTACACCGTCTTCCTAGACCTTGTAACGCCTTAATGTTTCGTTATAACTCGCAAATATTCAATACAATTCACCAAAATTCGTTATAGTCGACTTATTCAATAAGACCCAACATTAATCAGCTTCACGCTCGTGTAGGCCTATACTGACCCTTGACCGTCTTATAAGGCCCCACAAACCCGGACCCATGTGGTCTTTCAGCCACATCCAGGAGGTCTATGTTGATATAATCTTCCGGGCTTGACGCTTTTTCTGAACTGTTTCCTGGCGGTGCGATGAAAGCAATATGAAGCACGAATGTAAATACTTGTCATTACCCAGCACGCAGTGGGCTGGAATGGTTTTGGCATTACACTACGTTAATGCTTTATTCTCTCGATGCCTGCCTCGGGGAAGAGCCCCAGGAGCAGGAGCCTACTTGTGTATTGATCCTGGCTTACCCGACCCTGTAGCAGGTGAGCGTCGGGTACAGGTGGAATGCGCAGGTGAGCGTCGGGTACAGGTGGAATGCGCAAGTGAGCGTCGGGTACAGGTGGAATGCGCAGGAGAGCGTCGGGTACAGGTGGAATGCGCAGGAGAGCGTCGGGTACAGGTGGAATGGGCAGGTGAGCGTCGGGTACAGGTGGAATGCGCAGGCGAGCGTCGGGTACAGGTGGAATGCGCAGGTGAGCGTCGGGTACAGGTGGAATGCGCAGGTGAGCGTCGGGTACAGGTGGAATGGGCAGGTGAGCGTCGGGTACAGGTGGAATGGGCAGGTGAGCGTCGGGTACAGGTGGAATGCGCAGGCGAGCGTCGGGTACAGGTGGAATGCGCAGGTGAGCGTCGGGTACAGGTGGAATGCGCAGGTGAGCGTCGGGTACAGGTGGAATGCGCAGGTGAGCGTCGGGTACAGGTGGAATGCGCAGGTGAGCGTCGGGTACAGGTGGAATGCGCAGGTGAGCGTCGGGTACAGGTGGAATGCGACTACAGCGGTCGCCACTCACACGCCTCCAGATGGTGTGGTGTTACTATAGACGATAAACAATGCTCCTCACTCGTCTCCATCCCTCCAGAGTATTTTTTATGCGACGCGTCCTCGAATTATTGGCCAAATGCTCCTTAATTCAGCTGTCCTCTTCACTGTGTATGAATGAACAATACACAACACACGACTTGTCCTCAGGCTTTATTATTATAGAATTTTTGTGGATATAATTTGGCTTAGATTAGGTTAAAGTTTTTGTTCTGTTAATTATTTGTATTTGCAGCACGTGGGGGAAGCATTTAGAGAAGTGAAATTCGAAGGCAGTAAAAAAGAGAAGCACTTGTGTGAATGAAAATTACACGCTCGATAAACTACTCCACTGGTGAAATTCAAACTTTTCTTCAGCAGTGCCGTGATTTCTTCCCATATTTAAATAGCAGTGCTCCAAACGTTCCACCCATGTCTGCCTGTCTTCGCAAACAAGGACCAAATGCTAGTTAAACCAGCCGCCAACCCCACTGTTTATTATTAGAAAAGGCTTCACCCAACACAGCTAATGAAGATCGAAATTTTCTCGATCATTGCTTCGTGCTCTTCCTATGTTCGAATCGCACCTCTTGTAATACTTCATCTACATACTGAAACCCGAAATAACTGCCAATAAAACCGTAGCCACCTAACCTATCATAGGTCTAACTATACACACAATTATAGCACGTGAGTATTTACGTACAAATTGACGAATGTGTCTTCGGCATTGGTCGTACCTTGGAGGGTCTTGCCTTGCGGACGGATTGAGATGAGATCTTGAGATTTCGGGGCTTAGCGTCCCCGCGGCCCGGTCCTTGACCAGGCCTCGTATTTGTTACACACCTTCAGGAAGCAGCCCGTATCAGCTGTCTAACTCCCAGGTACGTATTTTCTACTAGGTGAGCAAGGTGACAGAAACTCTGTCCATTAGTTTCCGCCTCTGCCGGGGATTGATCCTGGAGCCTTAAGACTATGAATTCCGAACGCTGTCCACTCAGCCGTCTGGCCCAGGAGTGCAACTTCACTTCCCTTTGGGATAATATAGACCTCCCAACACCGAAAAGTTTCTTTCGCACTGGTATTCGAACCATGGAATAGTTGTGAACTGTCAGGTGACTGGGTCTCCAAGTCTTACCCAATGGATCGGAAAAGCTCTAAGCTCCCAGTTAATATCACATTTGGTTACACCGATGATTAGAGTACCAGGGTACCTGGTTGATACCTGGTTGATGGGGTTCTGGGAGTTCTACTCCCCAAGCCCGGCCCGAGGCCAGGCTTGACGGAAGTTCTAAGGGTAAGTTCTAAGTTCTAAGAGGGTAAGGAAGTTCTCAACATACGGTTGTTTGGCTATGAGGCTATCAGATGTGGCTATAGTATATGGGTAAAGCATTTAACAGACGTTTCATTTTATCAGAGCATGTCAGATTAGCTCCCCCTTTATTAGCGGGTTTAGCGGGTTTTCTTCCTATTGGGGAGTGTTGTACATGCTGCTACGGCGGTGTGTCCACTCACAAGATGAGTGGCGCTGCCCAATAAACTCGCCCCTCGGGGCAAAATTTAAAAATTAGCTCCCCCCAACACCCACTGTAGCCCCGACCTCAATACCCACTGTAGCTCCCCCCCCCCAACCCCCACTGTAGCCCCTCTTACACACCCAGAGTAGTTGGGTGGGATCGAGTCGGTGTTCACCTCTCCTCCCTTGCCGCCCCCCCCCCTCCCCTAACCCCCGCCCCCACCCCTCCACTAACCCCCGCCCACCAGCACAACCCACCCTTGCCCCACCACCCCACCATACCTGGGGAGGGTTCTGGTGGTCTACACTCCCCAGGCCCGGACTGGGGCCTGGCTTGATGTGCGACAATATAGTCCAACAGGCACGTGCTTCAAGCGTCCTACAATCACTATGGTCCGGTAATTCTTCCAGCAATGTTTTTTTTCTTGAAAATGTCCATTTTGGTAACGAAAATGTTGTTTTGGTTGCTGGGAGTGTGTTGAACAGCTGTGGACCTCTGATGTTCAGGTAGTGTTCTCTGATTGTATCTATGGCACCTCTGCACTGGTTCTGTTCTGCATTTTCTTCCGTATCTTTCGTTCTAGTAAGTTGTTATTCTCCTGTGCAAATTTGGGACCCTCCCCGCCCTCCCGTCTCCCGCGGGCTCCTCCCCGCCCTCCCGCGGGCTCCTCCCCGCCCTCCCGCGGGCTCCTCCCCGCCCTCCCGCGGGCTCCTCCCCGCCCTCCCGCGGGCTCCTCCCCGCCCTCCCGCGGGCTCCTCCCCGCCCTCCCGCGGGCTCCTCCCCGCCCTCCCGCGGGCTCCTCCCCGCCCTCCCGCGGGCTCCTCCCCGCCCTCCCGCGGGCTCCTCCCCGCCCTCCCGCGGGCTCCTCCCCGCCCTCCCGCGGGCTCCTCCCCGCCCTCCCGCGGGCTCCTCCCCGCCCTCCCGCGGGCTCCTCCCCGCCCTCCCGCGGGCTCCTCCCCGCCCTCCCGCGGGCTCCTCCCCGCCCTCCCGCGGGCTCCTCCCCGCCCTCCCGCGGGCTCCTCCCCGCCCTCCCGCGGGCTCCTCCCCGCCCTCCCGCGGGCTCCTCCCCGCCCTCCCGCGGGCTCCTCCCCGCCCTCCCGCGGGCTCCTCCCCGCCCTCCCGCGGGCTCCTCCCCGCCCTCCCGCGGGCTCCTCCCCGCCCTCCCGCGGGCTCCTCCCCGCCCTCCCGCGGGCTCCTCCGCCGCCCCCCCCCCCCGTCTCCCGCGGGCTGGTTCAGGCGCTGACAGTATCGCTGAGAAAAAAATAACAACAAAATATAGTATCTGGTGGAGCGAGGCGGCGCCTTATCACCAGTAATGAAGTATTGAACGACGAGGTCTGGCCTCTAGTGGCTTGTGTGTTCTTTATCGCGCCCCCGCCCACGCCTCCCCACTTCCCAACGGTGGCAGCCTTCCTCACACGCCCTGCTCGTCAGAGCTGTGTCCCCGCCAACTGTGCCTCGCACCGTTTCCCCTCATAGTGTTGGGCTTCTTGTTCATGACTACCTCAGCCACCATTGGGGGAAGAGCCTCTTAACTAAGCTATTAAATTCCAATGCCACATCAAGGCAGCGTCAGCTTGGCCGGAGACTACTCCGCCTGATAATGTACAATCAATCGGTCAATCACTTTTAAAGATTGGCCCTCAACCACTTGGGCTGGACGGTAAAGCGACGGTCTCGCTTCATGCAGATCGGCGTTCAATCGAAGTGGTTGGGTACCATTCCTTTCCCCCGTCCCATCCCAAATCCTTATTCTGACCTCATCCCAGTGCTATATTGTCGTAATGGCTTGGCGACTATCAGGAGAGCTATCTCGTGATAGTTCTTTTCTCTTTGAAAGATGGGCGGCGTCTGGTGCGCGGGACCGCCCACCCAGGCCCATCCTGGCCCATCCTGGCCAACCCATATTGGGTGGGCCAGGATGGGTTATTCGAAATAAGGTCTGAGCACTAAACAGTTCTGTACCTGAAGGCACCGTCCTGTCAACACACTCTCTAACGCACATAGGTACCTGGGAGTTAGACAGCTGCTACGGGCTGCTGCTTATGTGTGTGTGTGTGAGAGAGAGAGGGGGGAAAATAGTTGATTGAAAGTTGAGAGGCGGGCCCAAAGAACCAGAGCTCAACCTCCCGTGAGCACAACTAGTTGAGTACATCAGACAACACAGAGCACATTCTCGTAGCACGCATCATAAACACCACCAAACTCATCATAGATGTTACCTTCGTAGAAGACAGCGACACACTACACATGTAAATATTGTCTTCCATTGGCCAACGAAGTACAATATTGTCTACAACGATAACTTCCAGCAAACATAGATATGGAAACAGCGAGGAACTGACACTAGATGTAGGTGAAGAGACTGAAGGATCTCCTATGACGGTAATGCTGAGTACAGGCTCACTCAAGACTGTCCGTGGTGGTGGTGGTGGTGGTGGTGGTGTTTTTTTTTTGGGGGGGGGGGAGTAAAGAGGGAGGAGAGGCATAGGTGAAGGGAAGTATAGAAGTGGGAAATACAGTGAGAGGTATGAAAGCAGGCGGTGGGCTGTCCGCCTTGCTGACACCATGTGTGGGTGGTGGAGGTTGGGGAGGCAATGGGGAGGGGGGTCGTGAACCACCGTGGGTTAGAGACAGTAGAGTGAGGGGAGACAGTAGGAGAACCATTAACCATGGGTGTGGTGGTGGTGGGGGGGGGGAGACAGTAGGAGAACCATTAACCATGGGTGTGGTGGTGGTCGGGGGGGGAGACAGTAGGAGAACCATTAACCATGGGTGTGGTGGTGGTGGGGGGGGGGGAGACAGTAGGAGAACCATTAACCATGGGTGTGGTGGTGGTGGGGGAGGAGACAGTAGGGGAACCATTAACCATGGGTGTGGTGGTGGTGGGGGAGGAGACAGTAGGGGAACCATTAACCATGGGTGTGGTGGTGGGGGAGGAGACAGTAGGGGGACCATTAACCAAGGGTGTGGCGGGGGGGGGAGGCAGTAAGGGAGGCATTAGCCGCAGGCTGGGTCAGAGATATGGGCAATAAAGTTAGAGAGTTACTGGTGTCTGGTAGGAAGGTGCCCCCCTTGGCCCCCCCCCCCGCTCCGTGCGTGAGGTGGGGGCCCTTGCCCCCCCCCCCCCTCCCCGCCCCGTGCGTGAGGTGGAGGACGGGTGAGGGTGCGGCCCAGGTGCTAAGGCTGAGGACGCCCAAGTAACCCACCACGGCGGCGGGCAGGACGCCCAAGTAACCCACCACGGGGGCGGGCAGGACGCCCAAGTAACCCACCACGGGGGCGGGCAGGACGCCCAAGTAACCCACCACGGGGGCGGGCAGGACGACCAAGAAACCCACCACGGGGGCGGGCAGGACGCCCAAGTAACCCACCACGGGGGCGGGCAGGACGCCCAAGTGAACCACCACGGGGGCGGGCAGGACGCCCAAGTAACCCACCACGGGGGCGGGCAGGACGACCAAGTAACCCACCACGGGGGCGGGCAGGACGACCAAGTAACCCACCACGGGGGCGGGCAGGACGCCCAAGTAACCCACCACGGGGGCGGGCAGGACGCCCAAGTAACCCACCACGGGGCGGGCAGGACGCCCAAGTGACCCACCACGGGGCGGGCAGGACGCCCAAGTGACCCACCACGGGGGCGGGCAGGACGCCCAAGTAACCCACCACGGGGGCGGGCAGGACGCCCAAGTAACCCACCACGGGGGCGGGCAGGACGACCAAGTAACCCACCACGGGGGCGGGCAGGACGCCCAAGTGACCCACCACGGGGGCGGGCAGGACGCCCAAGTGACCCACCACGGGGGCGGGCAGGACGCCCAAGTGACCCACCACGGGGGCGGGCAGGACGCCCAAGTGACCCACCACGGGGGCGGGCAGGACGCCCAAGTAACCCACCACGGGGGCGGGCAGGACGCCCAAGTAACCCACCACGGGGGCGGGCAGGACGCCCAAGTAACCCACCACGGGGGCGGGCAGGACGCCCTAGTAACCCACCATGGGGGCGGGCAGGACGCCCAAGTAACCCACCACGGGGGCGGGCAGGACGCCCAAGTAACCCACCACGGGGGCGGGCAGGATGCCCAAGTGACCCACCACGGGGGCGGGCAGGACGATCAAGTAACCCACCACGGGGGCGGGCAGGACGACCAAGTAACCCACCACGGGGGCGGGCAGGACGACCAAGTAACCCACCACGGGGGCGGGCAGGACGACCAAGTAACCCACCACGGGGGCGGGCAGGACGCCCAAGTAACCCACCACGGGGGCGGGCAGGACGCCCAAGTAACCCACCACGGGGGCGGGCAGGATGCCCAAGTGACCCACCACGGGGGCGGGCAGGACGACCAAGTAACCCACCACGGGGGCGGGCAGGACGACCAAGTGACCCACCACGGGGGCGGGCAGGACGACCAAGTAACCCACCACGGGGCGGGCAGGACGCCCAAGTGACCCACCACGGGGGCGGGCAGGACGCCCAGGTAACCCACCACGGGGGCGGGCAGGACGCCCAAGTAACCCACCACGGGGGCGGGCAGGACGCCCAGGTAACCCACCACGGGGGCGGGCAGGACGCCCAAGTAACCCACCACGGGGGCGGGCAGGACGACCAAGTAACCCACCACGGGGCGGGCAGGACGACCAAGTAACCCACCACGGGGGCGGGCAGGACGCCCAGGTAACCCACCACGGGGGCGGGCAGGACGCCCAAGTAACCCACCACGGGGGCGGGCAGGACGCCCAAGTAACCCACCACGGGGGCGGGCAGGACGCCCAAGTAACCCACCACGGGGGCGGGCAGGACGACCAAGTAACCCACCACGGGGGCGGGCAGGACGACCAAGTAACCCACCACGGGGCGGGCAGGACGCCATGGCCTCCACTGAGAAGAAAAACGGTAACTAAGGAACGCTTGGGATATAAACACTTAATTAATTTACAACCATAATGTATAAACATTAAGTAAAGCGAGGTTGTTAACGGAGGCGTGAACCACGGTGAATTACGCGCGTGTAACGCCGTTAACGAGGCGTAATGGATGCGGGGTAAAGTGTGTATAATGTCTTCATTATTAGCTAATACTTTGTGATATAAGAAGACTTCCCAGCGCCGAGGCTGCAGGGCTCACCTGGCTAAATTATACCATTTTTGGCCTCGTGAGATTATCATCTAACCTTTGAATGTGTTCCTGGTGGTGGTGGTCCAACCTGGCTACTGCAGTGGGTGGTGGTGGTCCAACCTGGCTACTGCAGTGGGTGGTGGTCCACCCTGGCTACTGCAGTGGGTGGTGGTCCACCCTGGCTACTGCAGTGGGTGGTGGTGGTGGTCCAACCTGGCTACTGCAGTGGGTGGTGGTCCACCCTGGCTACTGCAGTGGGTGGTGGTGGTGGTCCACCCTGGCTACTGCAGTGGGTGGTGGTGGTCCAACCTGGCTACTGCAGTGGGTGGTGGTCCACCCTGGCTACTGCAGTGGGTGGTGGTCCACCCTGGCTACTGCAGTGGGTGGTGGTGGTGGTCCAACCTGGCTACTGCAGTGGGTGGTGGTCCACCCTGGCTACTGCAGTGGGTGGTGGTGGTCCACCCTGGCTACTGCAGTGGGTGGTGGTGGTCCACCCTGGCTACTGCAGTGGGTGGTGGTGGTCCACCCTGGCTACTGCAGTGGGTGGTGGTGGTGGTCCACCCTGGCTACTGCAGTGGGTGGTGGTGGTGGTCCACCCTGGCTACTGCAGTGGGTGGTGGTGGTGGTCCACCCTGGCTACTGCAGTGGGTGGTGGTGGTGGTCCACCCTGGCTACTGCAGTGGGTGGTGGTGGTGGTCCACCCTGGCTACTGCAGTGGGTGGTGGTGGTGGTCCACCCTGGCTACTGCAGTGGGTGGTGGTGGTGGTCCACCCTGGCTACTGCAGTGGGTGGTGGTGGTCCACCCTGGCTACTGCAGTGGGTGGTGGTGGTGGTCCACCCTGGCTACTGCAGTGGGTGGTGGTGGTGGTCCACCCTGGCTACTGCAGTGGGTGGTGGTGGTGGTCCACCCTGGCTACTGCAGTGGGTGGTGGTGGTGGTCCACCCTGGCTACTGCAGTGGGTGGTGGTGGTGGTCCACCCTGGCTACTGCAGTGGGTGGTGGTGGTCCACCCTGGCTACTGCAGTGGGTGGTGGTGGTCCACCCTGGCTACTGCAGTGGGTGGTGGTCCACCCTGGCTACTGCAGTGGGTGGTGGTCCACCCTGGCTACTGCAGTGGGTGGTGGTCCACCCTGGCTACTGCAGTGGGTGGTGGTCCACCCTGGCTACTGCAGTGGGTGGTGGTCCACCCTGGCTACTGCAGTGGGTGGTGGTCCACCCTGGCTACTGCAGTGGGTGGTGGTCCACCCTGGCTACTGCAGTGGGTGGTGGTCCACCCTGGCTACTGCAGTGGGTGGTGGTCCACCCTGGCTACTGCAGTGGGTGGTGGTCCACCCTGGCTACTGCAGTGGGTGGTGGTCCACCCTGGCTACTGCAGTGGGTGGTGGTCCACCCTGGCTACTGCAGTGGGTGGTGGTCCACCCTGGCTACTGCAGTGGGTGGTGGTCCACCCTGGCTACTGCAGTGGGTGGTGGTCCACCCTGGCCACTGCAGTGGGTGGTGGTCCACCCTGGCCACTGCAGTGGGTGGTGGTCCACCCTGGCCACTGCAGTGGGTGGTGGTCCACCCTGGCTACTGCAGTGGGTGGTGGTGGTGGTCCACCCTGGCTACTGCAGTGGGTGGTGATGCATACCTGGAGAGGGTTTCAGGAGTTTTTCAGCTTCCCGAGCCCGGCTTGAGGCCAGGCTCGACTTGTGGTAACTTCGTTTAAGAGGTTGTTGCTTGTAGCGGCTCGCAAGGCCCACATAACCACCACAGCCTTTTTGGTCCGGCACTTATCTAGAACTTATCTAAGGGCCTCTTGAATACATCCACTTTTGTTTCATCAGTATTGTAGAGGTGACCCACGTGTTACAACAATAGTACAGTAATTCACCTGGAACTGTCGTCGTAGGGAGAGGAAGGGCTGGTAGGGTAGGTGGAGCAAGTCTAGGCTCCTCAGGAAGGGTAGGACAGAGGGAATCAATGCCTCTTAGGGGTCCTATGGGCACATATCCTAAGTGCCAGTGGTGCCGGGCAGGCGTCGTCCGCGTTGGGTCACATGCAGTTCAAATCTGGCCCACTCGGCCTGCGCGGGCTGCCGCGCGGGTAGGCCGTGCGCCGTCGTCGTCCACCAATCAGGGCACAGCCCTGCCTATACTGTAAAATGTCTCCTTGGCGGGCACTTTGAATGTGGTTCCCTCTACACTCCTCCCGTCCCTATAGAACAATGGGTATGTTGGAGGGAAAACGTTTCACTATATACAACATGTCTTTTTTGTAAAAAAGTCTGGTTTCATGAATGGGTCCTATTACAATTATTACCCGTATTATCTTTGCACTATACACGAACTGTTTCAACATTGCATACACTACACTATTCCCTTTCCTTTTTTTTTTTTTTCTTTTCAGCTTCACTCTTAGGAATTTACTCTGTCCTAACAATATTCCTCGCACCGAAGCGCTGCTCCTTGAATGTGAGTCCTTTGACAGAGCAACCCTCTTCCCACATCTCACCCCCAGGATCCCAAGGGAAAGCAATTGGATCTATGCCTTCCAAGAACTGACCAAATGCTAGTTCATTCTTTATTTTCTTCTGAGCCCTCCTTTCCACATTGTGTCTTAACGGGCCCCACTTCCTGTGAGAATTTTGCTTTGCTTCCTGATCCAGACCTGTTTGTTCAGTAGTGGCATGGTCCCGAATTGCCACTTTTGTCCTGCATTGGATTCCTGAAGGAGCCTCACTTGACGAGTTCTCACTTAGCATAACCAAACTCTGTTGGTTGTATGTGTCTGATGTGCTAATGTCCATGTCCCCCCTGTCAGTGTGAGCCGAGATGTCTTCCACACCTCTAGACAATATCTGGTCAGCATCTTGCTCCGATGCCCCTCCTTGGCCTGTTATGCACTGGGTCGGAATTAGACCGAATGAGCCGACCCGGCAGCGTTTAAAGACGAATTCTGGTCCTTAAATGAAACATGTGGCTTGTTGCCCGAGGTGTCCCCGTGCTGGCGGACTGCTTCCTCATCCCTTTCGGATTCCTCACAGTCCCGAGCAAAATGACCCTCTTTCCCACACCTGTAGCACTGAACAGGTCGCCTAGGGGATGGGCTACGGCGATGCTGTGGTGACATAAGAGCAACTGTAAGGTGCCTCAAACTCTCACACACCTGGTCCAATCTCCCGTTGGTCTCTGAGATGCCTGCTACCAAGGTGTCCAACTTCGCCTCCACGCCCCTGGAAGATAAAGGATGCGAGCCCGCACTCGATGGTCGGCAACTGTTGATTCCAAAACCTGAAGAGCTGGTAGCCGGTGACGTGCCTGGGGAGCTGGGGAGGGCGAGTGTCGAGCGCCGAGAAGCGTCATTACTCCTGGGTGGCCGCTCATACTGGGAGTACCTTCCCACTGCATTCACTCGCACTGCTGGACCTTGGGGCACTCGGTGATGGGAGTCGTATCCTTTGGAACCTGAGGAACCGTGGATCGCTATGGCATTGTGCTGGAAGGTTTGGGCCCGATCGATAGCCTCCTCCATGGAGGAGTTCCTTGCATTGGAAATGTATCCTGCCAGACTCTTATCCTGTAATCCCTGGCCAAATCTCATTACTGCGATTTGTTCCACTTCCCACCGTGGCAAATGTTTGTAAGCCCGATGAGCCAAGTGGTGGGCCCTATCTGCCCAATCAGCAATATCCTCTTCTGGTTCCTGCTGGGCCTGGTTAAACTTCATCATGGCTACATCCAGAACTTCCCTATCGCCAAATCGCTTGATCATCTTATGCATCATGCGAATATAATCGATCGACGGTTCTCTGTCCAGTAAGCGATTGTAAAAATCACTTGCCTTACCCTTGAGGCACCATCCTAACTGTGTCAATGACGTAGGCCCGCTCCAGTCCTTTTCCGAGGCATAAGACGTGAAGCGGCGGTAGAAGGTGGCCCAATCTGACTTCCCGTCATAGTCCAATGCCCGAGGTGGTGTGCGGAAGGTCTCCTTTTGTTGGCGATAACCTGTCCGCCTGCTGCGGGATAGAGAGGCATCCGAATCGGAAGTCAGAGAGCTGTGTGACGAGTGTCGAGCTGTCCGTCTCCTTGATCGAGCCGATCGATGGCGGGAGGGGCTCCCCTGCCGAGTACCTTGCTGGCCACTAGCCCTGGAGTAAGCTGGTGACTGAGGTCGACGTCCACGTTGGCTGCTGCTGGCGGCACCCCTAGAGGAGTGGCGGGTTCCCATTTCGCTGGACGAGGACGATGAACGACTTCCTGCCCCCTGACCTAAGGGCCCGGAGCCCTGTTGGGACGGGTCCACCTCAAACGATATAGCAGCCATCAACTCGGGTTTGGCCCGAAGGCGGTTGATATCATAAATGTTGTCCTCCGTGATCACATGGTGACGCCGAAACTTGATAATGCGAGCGGCCAATTTATCTCCTACACCCGGTAGCAGCTGCAGCTCAGCAGCCGAAGCAGAGTTTATCTTGATTAGAGCCATTGTGCTGGTGTCGAAAGTTAAAGCTCCGATATCGTGCCACACCTGGTAATAAGCCTTAGATCTGGGGCCAGGCACCTCACATGTATACCACCCCAAACAGAAAAACAAAACAAAAAAAACACAGACACCAATAGCCACACTTAAGGTTCCAATGTTCAGAGATAGAGATAAATGTTCCACAAGGAAAAATAAGCACTGCACAGTCAATAATGTAAATGATGGGGCCAGGTGGGTTTCAAGCAACATAAAACACTGCACACTTAATTGGTACCTAAATCACTTGAGGCTTAGACAAAAACTGGGCACTTACTGCACTTGCAAAACTGGAAAATCTGATGACAGGCACTTTGAGGAACTTTAACAAGCAATGTGCCTGATTTTCATAAGCACTGGGCTGAGGGTTCTCAAAAACACTTTTTTCAGGTGAACGTGTGGAACTGTGTGCAGGGCGGATCACCATCCACCTTAAATCTGGTATGAACACAAACTCACTGGCTCACTTAATGTATCTCTTTCCCTTGAGCCGTTACTTCTGTAGAAAGCCCAGAACAGGTTACGTCTAGCTAACAGTAGAAATGAGAAAATAACAGACCTGTAGCAAGCACCCTGCAGAGCTGGGACCAGCGTCGCTGTAGTAAACACGCTGGAGACGGATGCGCTCGGGAACGACAGCCTGAAATCCTCCGCGAGCGGATTCGTAAACAATACAGGTCGGGTATGCTCATGAACGGTGGCCCGTATTCCGTGTGAATGGTGGTACTCGTCTCCCCTTCTTCAAAGAACTTGGGGACCGCGGGAATCGGTGCTTGGGGGACAAGACAATAAAATGCAACAAATCCGGAGAAATAATCCGTATAAAACACTGATAACTGGAACTTATGGAGAATCTTGGGGGATTGCCCGAGATGTGGAATAAAACATATGCACACAAAAAACAGGGGTTGAAATATCTTGGGCACCGCTATTGAACAACGAACCGAAGAACATCTATGGTGCAACCAAAGCCAGTAATTCGAGACTGGAACCGTTGAACACTATCTAAGACGTCTTGACTGAAGTCGGCAGAACGATGATGCAGATATCTTGGCGAGGTCCTCTTGATCACCGCGTGGGAACGTTTACTCACTGCGCCAATGTAGAGGTGACCCACGTGTTACAACAATAGTACAGTAATTCACCTGGAACTGTCGTCGTAGGGAGAGGAAGGGCTGGTAGGGTAGGTGGAGCAAGTCTAGGCTCCTCAGGAAGGGTAGGACAGAGGGAATCAATGCCTCTTAGGGGTCCTATGGGCACATATCCTAAGTGCCAGTGGTGCCGGGCAGGCGTCGTCCGCGTTGGGTCACATGCAGTTCAAATCTGGCCCACTCGGCCTGCGCGGGCTGCCGCGCGGGTAGGCCGTGCGCCGTCGTCGTCCACCAATCAGGGCACAGCCCTGCCTATACTGTAAAATGTCTCCTTGGCGGGCACTTTGAATGTGGTTCCCTCTACAGTATTTTTAATGCTTACTGGGAGGGTTATTGAACAGCTGTTGGACTTCTTATGTTTATACAGTGTTCTCTGATTGTGCCTATGGCACCTCTGCTTTTCACTGGTTCTATTCTGCATTTTCTTCCATATCGTTTACTCCAGTATGTTGTTATTTTACTGAGTAGATTTGGGACCTGGCCTTCAAGTATCTTCCATGTATATATTATTTGATACCTTTTTCATCTCCTTTCCAGAGAGTACATATTGAGAGCTTTGAGACGATCCCAATAATTTAGGCGCTATATCGCGTCTATGGGTGCCGTATATGTTCTCTGTATTCCCTCTATTGCAGCAATTTCTCCTGCTCTGAAGTGGGAAGTGAGTACTGAGCCATACTCAAGATTGGACAGCATCAGTGATTTAAATTGTATCAGCATTGCTGTGGGTCTCTGGATTTGAACGTTCCCATAATCCATCCTGTCATTTTCCTGGCCGCCGCTATATTTGCGCGGTTATTTTCCACTAAATGTCGGCTCGTCAGACATCATAATTCCCAGATCTTTTACATGTTGCTTTCCTTCTATGAGCAGGTCTGGTTGTGTCCTGTACCCTGTGTTTCGTTTAAGTTCCTCGTTGCCACCATACCTCAGTACCTGGAACTTGTCACCGATAAACATCGTGTTATTTTCAGTTGCCCAATGGAAGACCTTAATAATATCTACCTGCAGTTTTTCAGTGTCTTCCGCAGAGGAAATTTTCATGTTGAGCTTTGTGTCATCGGCAAAAGATGACTCGAAGCTGTGACTAGTATTTTTGTCTATCAGAAATAAGAATGAGAATTAATTACGCAAGTTCTTGCAAGAAGTGCCTGATCAACCAGACTGTATTAGATGTGTGCGCCAGCGGGCCGCTGGGCTTGGGCTTGTGGTAGAACACTGTAAACCCTTTCCAGGTATGTCCCCTCGGGTACCCCCTCGCTGTACCCTCGGGTACCCCCTCGCTGTACCCTCGGGTACCCCCTCGCTGTACCCTCGGGTACCCCCTCGCTGTACCCTCGGGTACCCCCTCGCTGTACCCCCTCGCTGTACCCTCGGGTACCCCCTCGCTGTACCCTCGGGTACCCCCTCGCTGTACCCTCGGGTACCCCCTCGCTGTACCCTCGGGTACCCCCTCGCTGTACCCCCTCGCTGTACCCTCGGGTACCCCCTCACTGTACCCTCGGGTACCCCCTCGCTGTACCCTCAGGTACCCTCTCGCTGTACCCTCGGGTACCCCCTCGCTGTACCCTCGGGTACCTCCTCGCTGGTCCCTCGGGTACCCCTCGCTGGTCCCTCGGGTACCCCTCGCTGGTCCCTCGGGTACCCCTCGCTGGTCCCTCGGGTACCCCTCGCTGGCCCCTCGGGTACCCCTCGCTGGCCCCTCGGGTACCCCTCGCTGGCCCCTCGGGTACCCCTCGCTGGCCCCTCGGGTACCCCTCGCTGGCCCCTCGGGTACCCCTCGCTGGCCCCTCGGGTACCCCTCTCGCTGGCCCCTCGGGTACCCCTCTCGCTGGCCCCTCGGGTACCCCTCTCGCTGGCCCCTCGGGTACCCCTCTCGCTGGCCCCTCGGGTACCTCTTCGCTGGCCCCTCGGGTACCTCCTCGCTGGCCCCTCGGGTACCTCCTCGCTGACCCCTCGGGTACCTCCTCGCTGGCCCCTCGGGTACCTCCTCGCTGTACCCTCGGGTACCCCTCGCTGGCCCCTCGGGTACCCCTCGCTGGCCCCTCGGGTACCCCTCGCTGGCCCCTCGGGTACCTCCTTGTTGGTCCCTCGGGTACCCCTCGTTGGTCCCTCGGGTACCCCTCGCTGGCCCCTCGGGTACCCCTCGCTGTACCCTCGGGTACCCCTCGCTGGCCCCTCGGGTACCCCTCGTTGGCCATACGGGTACCCCTCGCTGGTCCCTCGGGTACCCCTCGCTGGTCCCTCGGGTACCCCTCGCTGGCCCCTCGGGTACCTCCTCGCTGGCCCCTCGGGTACCCCTCGCTGGCCCCTCGGGTACCCCCCTCGCTGGTCCCTCGGGTACCCCTCGCTGGCCCCTCGCGTACCCCCCTCGCTGGCCCCTCGGGTACCCCCCTCGCTGGCCCCTCGGGTACCTCCTCGCTATACCCTCGGGTACCTCCTCGCTGTACCCTCGGGTACCTCCTCGCTGTACCCTCGGGTACCTCCTCGCTGTACCCTCGGGTACCTCCTCGCTGTACCCTCGGGTACCTCCTCGCTGTACCCTCGGGTACCCCTCGCTGGTCCCTCGGGTACCCCTCTCGCTGTACCCTCGGGTACCCCTCGCTGGCCCCTCGGGTATCCCTCACTGTACCCTAAGCCAGTTCCAAATTCTAGAAGACTTAAATTCACCAAGTATAATTTTAATAATACAGATTAACTGGGAACAAATAAAGAGAGACCTCGCAGCTATAAGCTGTGAAGAACAGCTAGAAAATGTCGCTGCCTGGAGAAAATATGCTCGGTAGCACTGGAAATATGCTCGGTAGCACTGGAAATATGCTCGGTAGCACTGGAAATATGCTCGGTAGCACTGGAAATATGCTCGGTAGCACTGGAAATATGCTCGGTAGCACTGGAAATATGCTCGGTAGCACTGGAAATATGCTCGGTAGCACTGGGAATATGCTCGGTAGCACTGGAAATATGCTCGGTAGCACTGGAAATATGCTCGGTAGCACTGGGAATATGCTCGGTAGCACTGGAAATATGCTCGGTAGCACTGGGAATATGCTCGGTAGCACTGGGAATATGCTCGGTAGCACTGGAAATATGCTCGGTAGCACTGGAAATATGCTCGGTAGCACTGGAAATATGCTCGGTAGCACTGGAAATATGCTCGGTAGCACTGGAAATATGCTCGGTAGCACTGGAAATATGCTCGGTAGCACTGGGAATATGCTCGGTAGCACTGGAAATATGCTCGGTAGCACTGGAAATATGCTCGGTAGCACTGGAAATATGCTCGGTAGCACTGGGAATATGCTCGGTAGCACTGGAAATATGCTCGGTAGCACTGGAAATATGCTCGGTAGCACTGGAAATATGCTCGGTAGCACTGGAAATATGCTCGGTAGCACTGGAAATATGCTCGGTAGCACTGGAAATATGCTCGGTAGCACTGGAAATATGCTCGGTAGCACTGGAAATATGCTCGGTAGCACTGGAAATATGCTCGGTAGCACTGGGAATATGCTCGGTAGCACTGGAAATATGCTCGGTAGCACTGGAAATATGCTCGGTAGCACTGGAAATATGCTCGGTAGCACTGGAAATATGCTCGGTAGCACTGGAAATATGCTCGGTAGCACTGGAAATATGCTGCAGCCTCGTACATCAAATACGAGGAAGAGATGCACAACGGAAGTGGCGTTCCTCTACAGGCGAAGAAAATGAATCCGCGAACAACTTGAGTGCCCCGCGCTGTCTCAAGAACGACAAAGAAGCCTACATATGTAGAAACGATTGAACTAGAGCTGCAAGAATCATACAATCAAGGAAAGAGAGCGAAAGGCCATCAGCGAAATAGAAAGGAATACGAAATAATTTTTCTCCTATAGAAAATCGAGAACGAGAACTACATCTAGTATTGGGGCCCTCTGCGAAAGGAAGATGGAACTTTCACGCGAAATGCTGAGGCAACAGTGCGATTCCGTTTTCAGTGACTCCCTAAACACACTAAAAATTGATAACCCAAACGAATTCCTTATTCTTACCTGGAGCTTATCTGGAGAGGGTTCTGAGAACTCTTCTACTCCCCAAGACCGGCCTGAGGCCAGGCTCGACTTGTGATAACTTAGTTCACAGCTTGTTGCTTGGAGCAGCCCGCAGGCCCACATACCAACTGCAGCGCGGTTGGTACGGCACTTCTTGCAAGGACTAATCTGAGTGCCTCTTGAAGACATTCACCTTTGTTCCAGTAATATTTCTAATGCTTGCTGGGAGGGTGTTGAACAGCTGTGGACCTCTGATGTTCAATGTTCTCTGATAGTGCCTATGACACCTCTGCTCTTCACTGGTTCTATTCTGCATTTCCATCCGTACCTTTCGCTCCAGTATGTTGTTGATACCTGGTTGATGGGGTTCTGGGAGTTCTTCTACTCCCCAAGCCCTGCCCGAGGGCCAGGCTTGACTTGAGAGTTTGGTCCACCAGGCTGTTGCTTGGAGCGGCCTGCAGGCCCACATACCCACCACAGCCCGGTTGGTCCGGCACTCCTTGGAGGAAACAATCTAGTTTCCTTTTGATGATGTCCACTGTTGTTCCGGCAATACATCTTATGCTCGCTGGGAGGGTGTTGAACAACCGTGGAACTCTCATAAACAGAATACAATGTTCTCTGATTGTGCCTATGTCACCTCTGCTCTTCACTGGTTCTATTCTGCATATTTCATCATATTTCTTCATCTCCATATTTCACCATCTTGAAAGCATTGAGACGGTCCCAATATTTTAGGTGGTGTATCGCTTCTATGTATGCCGTATATGTTCTCCGTATTCAATCTAATTCAGAAATCTGTCCTGCTCTGAAAGGGAAAGTGAGCACCGAGCATTAGTGGTGAATGTGATACCATGAATGATACCAGCACCATGAATGTGATAACATCAAATCATCTATCAGATGTCTCCCTAACTCTACATGATATCGAAGAAGTCATAGACAGTATGTCTATCACTCTGAACAGGCCCCGATTCTTGGAACTCCATATACATCAAGAACTGTAAAAATCGACTATCGTAGGCCTTAAACATTTTTTGGAGACGGAGCTCAGATACTGGTGTTATCCCTGACATACTAAAAACAGCAGAGATAGCACCACTCCATTAAGAAGGAAATAAAGCAAGGGCAAAAAACTATATGCTGATTGCACTAACATCACAAATCATAAAAGTCTTTGAAAGGGTGATAAAAATTAAGATCGCAAAACACGTGGAATCACAGCATCTCCATAACCCCGGACAACATGGTTTCAGAACAGGGCGCTCTTGCCTGTCACAGTTGCTGGACCACTATGATATGGCATTAGATGCCATGGAAGACAAACTAAACGCTGACGTAATATATACATATTTCTCCAAAGTCAACAACAAATGTGACCATTTTGTTATTACACACAAAATGCGTTAGAGGAATTTCCGAAAAATAGGAATATGGATCTGAAAGATCCTAACGGCCAATGTGTAATAGTCATACTAAAGTAATATCCGGAGCATCAACCGTGAAGAGCTCAGTCCCCCAGGGTACTGTGCTTGCTCCAGTACTTTTTCTCATCCTTATATAGGACATAGACAAAGACACAATCTATAGCACTGTATCATCCTTTGTAGATGACACTAAGATTTTCATGAGAGTAGGCAACATAGAGGACACGGCAAACCTCCAATCAGATGTAAATCAATCTTTCAATGGGCCACAGAAAATTATATGGTATTTAATGACAGTAAGTTCCTAACCTGCGCTATGGATAAATTAAAAACATAAAAACAGAAACCACGTAAAAAACGCAGTCAAATCATAGAACGAAAAAGCACTGTAAAGGATTTGGGTTTAATCATGACAGAAGACCTTACCTTCATAAAACGCTAATTATCTGTCACATAGTGACGGATAATTAGTATATATTTATCCTTCACAATGTAACGGGGGGTGGGGGAAATAGCTCTATCTTGTCCATTATTCTACCCCCCCAGTTAACTAACGAGGCCGGGGGAAACAGCTCTCTCTAGTCCGTTATCCCGTCCCCAGTTAGCTAACTATTCTAGAGCACTCCCAGAGTTCCTAAGGCAACCTCTCTCGTTCAACACCTTGTAACCTAGGTATTTGACTACCTAGGTGCTAAGACTACAAGGTGCCGTAACTGGATCAGCTACCCGAAACCCTAGAGAGAACTCTAGAATACATTTCACTGCCACAAACGTATAAGAGAAAACGAAAGGAAAGAAATGAATAGTTAGTGAGTTATAGTAATAGTGAAGTAATTAGTGAGGGTTTGGGGTGAGAGGTGGGAGGAGCGAGGAGGGTCATTAGCTGAAAGGGAAAGTTCGGAGAGGGGGTGGAGGGAGAGGAGTAGATAGATAGAAGAAGAAAAGTAGATAGTAGAAGTAGAAATGCTGCCACCATCTATTCTAGACCATTACATACAAGACAAGGAATGGAACAAGGAATGTCATCAATCAATTGTCTGTATCACAATATTCTCAAATGTTATCAAGAGGTCATTATTTGTATGTCCCATCTTTATCATGTACTCATTAAAATCATGGAACCAGTAATCCCAGAGGCTTTCTCATCTCAACTCAAAAACTCTAGGGAACAAGGTTAAAGACCATTTAAATAATAAATTCAATTATATTTCACATGATAAGTATCATACTTTAAGCAATTCAATTAAAATGTTAAAGATTAATATTCAAAGTGAGCCATCATCCAAGAATTTGGGAACCCTACAACTTGACTGCCCCTGATCATCACACAACATATGTAAACACGACCAAGTCACCTTAATGTTCAACTCACCAAGTGTCTGCCTATAGCTGGATAGAGGGGGGGGGGAGTCTGCAGCTGTCAGGCAGCGTCACCCTACCTTGAGGCTACCTTGAGGTGCTTCCGGGGCTTAGTGTCCCCGCGGCCCGGTCGTCGACCAGGCCTCCTGGTTGCTGGACTGATCAACCAGGCTGTTAGACGCGGCTGCTCGCAGCCTGACGTATGAGTCACAGCCTGGTTGATCAGGTATCCTTTGGAGGTGCTTATCCAGTTCTCTCTTGAACACTGTGAGGGGTTTGCCAGTTATGCCCCTTATGTGTAGTGGAAGCGTGTTGAACAGTCTCGGGCCTCTGATGTTGATAGAGTTCTCTCTCAGAGTACCTCTCAGAGTACCCTCGTCCGACCGACAGCCTGTCTCGGCTGTTGTCCTCCTGCTCTGCTGCCTGGTCTTCTGTCTTGTTAATGCTCTCGAATCGATAGCTCTCCGAGTATATATTGGGGAAACCTAGTAACTAACTCCGCCCACAAGTAGATAGCCTCCGGCTCTCTACCAAGCCACTCCTTAAACGTCGGCATGTTTGAAGGCTACCAGGCTCCAATTATAAGATTAGCAGAAGCAAAGTGAAATTCGCATGATCTGACCTCAGGTCACTTGAGGTCATTAACGCTTAGAGGTGTGAGTCTCAGGCCGACCAAACTGGCGCCTTCTCAACTCCTTGGCTCTGACTCATATACTATATATATTTTAAATAAACTAAACCAAACACTTTTACAGTGTTACAACAAGTGCAAGAAAAATGACATGTTGCATAACAAAAACCTTTCACACTAGAGATGCTATACCGATGACGATACTTTTCAAGACGCTAGTGCTCTCTAGAGTGGAGTACTGCTGCACAATGACAGCCTCTTTCAAAGCTGGAGAAATTGCTGACCTGGAGAGCGTGCAGAGATCCTTTTCTGCTAGAATCCACTCAGTAAAACATCTAAACTACTGGGACCGACTAAAGAGCCTAAATCTGTGTTCTCTTGAACGCAGGCGGGAGAGATACATAATAATTTACACGTGGACAATAGTAGAGGGGCAGGTCCCAAACCTGCACACAGAAATAACACCACATGAGATCTGAAGGCATGGCAGGATGTCAGCCCGTCCTCCAAAAATGGGGAGGTAAATGTAACAGCCCATGTAAGTGTAGTTATGTACTATTCATAGCAGTCAGGAATTGCACTTATTTTCACTTAGTATTAAACCGTACTGTCAAATATATTGTGAATATTTGAGTTTACCTGAAAAGCTGACTAGAAAACCACAAGCTAACCTAACCTTCTTAGTGTTTGAAGATAAGCATTTGTTCTTAATTACAATTAGTATTTAACCTATAGCTATATTGATATTACAGTTTTATAAAACTAATAAAACAAAACTAAAATGTATCAATAAATTGTAAACTCAGGATATTTTCAAATTTTGTATTTGTATTTTTCATATATGTATTATTTAATAAAACTAAAAAAGAAATTCCTTATATTTAAAACTTATGTATAGCCAATTGAACTTGAAAACTTCATCCTAAAATTCTGAGTGTCTTAACAGAAAACGAGGAGAATAAATGGGGAGGTAAATGTAACAGCCCCATAAATGCAATTAAGTACTATGTATGACAGTAAGAAAATGTACTTGTTACACTTAGTATTAAACCGTACTGTCAATTCGGAGGATGGGTTGCAGGATGTGCAGAATACCCCCGTCGAAGAGCAGAGGTGCAACAGGTACTCTGAGAGAGAACTATCAACATCAGAGGCCCGAGACTGTTCAACACGCTTCCACTACACATAAGGGGCATAACTGGCCGACCCCTCACAGTGTTCAAGAGAGAACTATCAACATCAGAGGCCCGAGACTGTTCAACACGCTTCCACTACACATAAGGGGCATAACTGGCCGACCCCTCACAGTGTTCAAGAGAGAACTATCAACATCAGAGGCCCGAGACTGTTCAACACGCTTCCACTACACATAAGGGGCATAACTGGCCCACCCCTCACAGTGTTCAAGAGAGAACTGGATAAACACCTTCAAGGATACCTGACCAACCAGGCTGTGACTCGGACGCGGCTGCTCGCAGCCTGACGTATAACAGCCTAGTTGATCAGTCAAGCAACGAGGAGGCCTGGTCGAGGACCGGGCCGCGGGGAAGCTAAGGCCCCCGAAACTACGCAAGGTAGCCACAAAGTAGGTAGAGTGAACGTCAAAATGCGACGTGCTATTTGGAAGACGGGTTGTGTATGCACCAGTATCGAACCCAGGGGTCGGGGGGGGGGGGAGAGGGGGGTCAGGGGGCCCCGGGGGGGGGGAGAGGGGTCAGGGGTCCCGGGGGGGGGGGGAAGGGTGGCGAAAGGGGGGGGGGCATTGATATGCTATTCAGTTCTCCTGACACTCGCCCAAACTTTGTGTTCTGGTAGTTCCACATGACTAAATTTCGCAGATATTTAGAGAGCAGTATTGTATTTAAATGTGTGAACTTACCTTGTTGTGTACACCTTGTTGTGTACACCTTGTTGTGTACACCTTGTTGTGTACACCTTGTTGTGTACACCTTGTTGTGTACACCTTGTTGTGTACACCTTGTTGTGTACACCTTGTTGTGTACACCTTGTTGCGTACACCTTGTTGCGTTCATCTTGTTGTGTACACCGTCTTGTGTACACCGTGTTGTGTACACCGTGTTGTGTACACCGTGTTGTGTACGCCTTGTTGTGTACGCCTTGTTGTGTACACCTTGTTGTGTACACCTTGTTGTGTACACCTTGTTGTGTACACCTTGTTGTGTACACCTTGTTGTGTACACCTTGTTGTGTACACCTTGTTGTGTACACCTTGTTGTGTACACCTTGTTGTGTTCACCTTGTTGTGTACACCTTGTTGTGTACACCTTGTTGTGTACACCTTGTTGTGTACACCTTGTTGTGCACACCTTGTTGTGCACACCTTGTGGCGTTCACCATGCTGTGCTTCATCGGGTCGAGCTCCACCTTAAAGTTTTAATCATCGGTCGTCTGGACCGTCTTGTCCTCAGTAGTGTGAAATTGAAACAAGTTCATTGAGGTATAAATTACACACAGATGAGTAGCTCGAGCAATTCTCACCCCCGTTCAGTACAACGTGTGTGTATGTGTATATATATATATATATATATATATATATATATATATATATATATATATATATATATATATATATATATATATATATAATAATTTGTGTGTGTATCACGAAAATAAACGTGATTAAAAATGTGATAGTGTCAAACCACAGAGGAATATTGAAACAGGAATTTCCTTAAGTACTTTCGTATATTAATTCATCTTCAGAAGGCGTGGTTTTACAGGTCGAGTACTGGACATTAATAGGCAGGAGAGAATGGTGGAGTGAGGTGAGGTACAATACGTGGACACTGCAGAGGGCCTATTGGCCCATCCGATGCAGCAACCACACACAGGCCCACACACGGATAATTATAGCATAAAATAGTAAATATTTACAATGAATTAGTGAAACAAATGTGTTCCAATGATCCTACTTAAATCGCCCTTTAATTGATCTATTAAAAATGGATCTAAGTTATATAAGCCGCTGCTAATGTTCAAATTACTTTCTTTTGTGATCTGTATCAAAGCTGATTCAATTATGTTTGTTACAGGTGCATTTACAATTCGTTATTGAAGAAGCTATCTCCCAATCAATTTGGTGAGCATCTTCTGACAGATGAACAAACAAAGCATTAGACAATTGGCCATGTCTTAAACATAAATGTCGCAACATAAATACAGAGTATTTATGTTGCGAAATTCTACATTTCAAATCTTAATTGTTGAAATTGTGATTCATATCCTTGTGGAACGATTGTATCATGCTGAGTAAGGTGGGTGGGCAGCTATTTCCGGCCAAGATCTTGAAGAGTCTGTTCCTGTTCATGAGATCGAAGGACTTTGTAAAGTTAATGAAGGCAATGTACAAGGCTTTTCTCTGCTCCCTGCACTTTTCTTGAAGCCGTCTCGGGAAGAACACTATGTCAGTAGTCGACCTCTTTGGGAAACTGCAGTGATTCAAGGTACACTTTCAGCAAGAATTGAAGCCTGACCAAGACAAACCTGGCGAGGAGTTTGCCGACGAAGCTGAGGAGGGAGATGCTGGGATAGTGTTGACATCGCTTCTGTCGTCTTTATTTTTGTAGAGTGTGATGATGTTTGCATCTATCATGTCTTGTGGCACCGAGCCCTCCCTCTAGCATTGGCACAGAAGTTCATGAAGTTATAATTTTTAAAATTATAAAATAAAATAAAAATTTAAGATTTAAGTGTTCCACGAGCGCACTTGAGAATTTCAGGCCCGTCGTCTCTTGTGGCCTTCCCTGAGGAAAGTGAATCCAGTGCTTTCTCAACTTCTTCCACAGTCAGTTGAAGGTCACGTTCTTCCATGGTGGGCAGGCACTCGATTGCATCCAGGGCCTCTATGCTGACCAAGTTCTCTCTGGAGTAGAGTTCGGACTAAGGTTCCACCCAGCGATTCATCTGTTGATCACGGTCTTTAATGATCTCTCCAGTGGCTGACTTCAGAGGAGCCGTCCTGTTTTGTATAGGGTCTGTTGCCTGTTTGATCCCTTCGTACATGGCTCTTATGTTGCCGACAGTGGCCGCAATCTGGACGATGGAACAGAGTAGGAGCCAGTAATCGTTAGCACAGAGCTTCGCAGTTTGTTGAACTCTACTGTGGGCAGTAGGGTGGATCTGTAGGTTCCTTTCTGAGGGCAGGTTCTTTTAGGATGAGAGAGATCATCTCCTCCTCTATGAGGGGGTAACAGTACCTCTGCACTGGCCTCGAACCAATCTGCTGACTTGTTCTGTCTCTTACCGAAGGTGGACATGGCAATGTTGAAAATAGTGCCCCTAAGATGTGACCACCTCTCACTTGTGCTATCGCAGGGTGGTACAGGAAGGGCATTTACCAGTGCAGCAGTGAATTCCTCCGCCTTGTGAAAGTCATGGGTCTCGTTTATGTTAATGCGTGGTACTTCCCGCATTCTTTGCTCTGTAGATTTTCCGGGGCTGGAACTTTACTCTGCAAACGACAAGAGTGTGGTTGGTGTCACAATCTGCGCTCAGAAAGCTGCGGGTCAGTTTGATGCTTCTCAGATTGCTACGCCCAGTAAGCATCAGGTCGAGTTGGGGCCAATGCTTAGACCTGGGGTGTCTTAGAAGGAATTGGTGATGCAGAGATCATGAAGACAGCAGAACTCCAGGAGGCGCTGCCCAATCATTCATCTTCTCAAATCCAAACTGACCCAGGCTGGAAGGCCAAGAGCTGTGATCAATGAGCTTATGGTTATTGCTCTGTGATCACAGAACCAACTCTTGCATTAAAGTCTCCCAGGAGGAAGACTGGCTCTTGTTGTGGTATGTCTGAGAGCTAGGCCGAGGTCATCATAGAACTCTTCCTTCGCTTCGGTAGAGGAGGTCAGTGTTGGTGCATAGGCATTGATGAGGCTGACCATTCCTACTGCTGTATGAAGCTGAAGTTTGATGATCCTTGAGGACCCCTCCATGGACGGTACTGTGGACCCTAACACTATTACTGATGGCGAAGCCAATGCTATGCCTCCTTACCTCTTCTGATGGTTTGCCCTGCCGGAAGAAAGTAAAGTCCATCTCCCGTATGCTGCCGGTCGTGGGCAGATGTGTCTCCTGCAGGGCGACTATGTCCATCTGGAGCCTGCGTAGTTCATTGTTGTTCACAGCTGTTTTACAGGCGTCATTCACTTCCAGTAGATGTTCTGAGAGACCCGGTGTCATGGTCCTTACATTCCATGTGCCTAGTTTGAGAGCTGGGTGGCTCTGTTTTTCTTTTGCCTGGTGCATGGTTGACGATCCTTTTGCTGGGACAGCACCTTATTGGCTGGGGGCTGCCCAGCTTGAGGCTGGCGTAGCTGTCCTAATGAAATCGGATGATTTCTCCCACCGATGGAAGCAGCCCCTGGCGCCTCACTCTACGCCAATTGAGTGGCAGGCTTATCACTGGTAACTGTCGCTTCCCGTGTTGAGCCATCGCCAAGGCAATGCTGGAGTGTCCTCTCCAGGGCACAGGCCTGGGCAGTAATTATGGAGAACAGGCTGTTGCCCATGCAGCAGATCCACCCTCTCCACGCCACCGATGTGATCCAAGGGAAGGGGAGGCGCTGATACGCTTGGCACCAATGTTGTCGCAGGAGTTGCCAGAATGTAGCTGTAAACAGCTGCAAACCGCCTTACTGACTCCAACTCCGGATTTTCCTCGAGGTTGACCCCTGAAGCCTTTTCCATGAGTGGGTTTAGCCGCAAGACAGCAGACGTTTGAATTCGGGATTTTCCTTCCCCTAGATGAGCTGCCTTCCCAGGCTAACAAGTAACATCTGCCCGAAGCAACTGGTTTTAAGATGCCAGAGGCTCGCCTTCGCCCCCTTCTCCTGTTGGTATTTCTTCGCCCCTTCTCCTGTTGGTATTTCTTCGCCCCTTCTCCTGTTGGTATTTCTTCGCCCCTTCTCCTGTTGGTATTTCTTCGCCCCTTCTCCTGTTGGAATTTCTTCGCCCCTTCTCCTGTTGGTATTTCTTCGCCCCTTCTCCTGTTGGTATTTCTTCGCCCTTTCTCCTGTTGGTATTTCTTCGCCCCTTCTGTTGGTATTTCTTCGCCCCTTCTCCTGTTGGTATTTCTTCGCCCCTTCTCTTGTTGGTAGAAGCAGTTCTGCCCAGAGGCTACACCACACGTGCAGGCCAGATGCTAGACTTGGTTGTCAGTCTATTTGAGACGCGCGCCATCAGGGGCACTTTACAGCCTATGGGAGCTTATCTCTACACCTCTCTTCCCCCCCCTCCCCCCCCTCCACCCCCTCCCCCCCCCCCCCTCCCCCCCCCTCCCCCCCCGCCATGACCACCCCTTGAAACCAAAGAGGACGCTGTATCCTCTGGACAGTGAGGCAGCGGAAGACTACGACGGCTTCTTTTCGAATACATTGAGGTTGATATCCTATTTGTCAGTGGTGCCGCACAAGGGGAGGGGCCGTGGTGCCGCACAAGGGGAGGGGCCGTGTTGCCGCACAAGGGGAGGGGGGGCCGTGGTCCCGCACAAGGGGAGGGGGGGCCGTGGTCCCGCACAAGGGGAGGGGGGCCGTGGTCCCGCACAAGGGGAGGGGGGGCCGTGGTCCCGCACAAGGGGAGGGGGGGCCGTGGTGCCGCACAAGGGGAGGAGGGGCCGTGGTGCCGCACAAGGGGAGGGGGGGCCGTGGTCCCGCACAAGGGGAGGGGGGCCGTGGTCCCGCACAAGGGGAGGGGGGGCCGTGGTCCCGCACAAGGGGAGGGGGGGCCGTGGTGCCGCACAAGGGGAGGAGGGGCCGTGGTGCCGCACAAGGGGAGGGGGGGCCGTGGTCCCGCACAAGGGGAGGGGGGCCGTGGTCCCGCACAAGGGGAGGGGGGGCCGTGGTCCCGCACAAGGGGAGGGGGGCCGTGGTCCCGCACAAGGGGAGGGGGGGCCGTGGTCCCGCACAAGGGGAGGGGGGCCGTGGTCCCGCACAAGGGGAGGGGGGGCCGTGGTCCCGCACAAGGGGAGGGGGGGCCGTGGTGCCGCACAAGGGGAGGAGGGGCCATGGTGCCGCACAAGGGGAGGGGGGGCCGTGGTCCCGCACAAGGGGAGGGGGGCCGTGGTCCCGCACAAGGGGAGGGGGGGCCGTGGTGCCGCACAAGGGGAGGGGGGGCCGTGGTGCTGCACAAGGGGAGGGGGGGCCGTGGTGCCGCACAAGGGGAGGAGGGGCCGTGGTGCCGCACAAGGGGAGGGGGGCCGTGGTCCCGCACAAGGGGAGGGGGGGCCGTGGTCCCGCACAAGGGGAGGGGGGGCCGTGGTCCCGCACAAGGGGAGGGGGGGCCGTGGTCCCGCACAAGGGGAGGGGGGGCCGTGGTCCCGCACAAGGGGAAGGGGGGCCGTGGTGCCGCACAAGGGGAGGGGGGGGCCGTGGTCCCGCAAAAGGGGAGGGGGGGCCGTGGTCCCGCACAAGGGGAGGGGGGGCCGTGGTCCCGCACAAGGGGAGGGGGGGCCATGGTCCCGCACAAGGGGAGGGGGGGCCGTGGTCCCGCACAAGGGGAGGGGGGGCCGTGGTCCCGCACAAGGGGAGGGGGGGCCGTGGTCCCGCACAAGGGGAGGGGGGGCCGTGGTCCCGCACAAGGGGAGGGGGGGCCGTGGTCCCGCACAAGGGGAGGGGGGGCCGTGGTCCCGCACAAGGGGAGGGGGGGCCGTGGTCCCGCACAAGGGGAGGGGGGGCCGTGGTCCCGCACAAGGGGAGGGGGGGCCGTGGTCCCGCACAAGGGGAGGGGGGGCCGTGGTCCCGCACAAGGGGAGGGGGGGCCGTGGTCCCGCACAAGGGGAGGGGGCTACCTTGAGGCTACCTTGAGGTGCTTCCGGGGCTTAGTGTCCCCGCGGCCCGGTCGTCGACCAGGCCTCCTGGTTGCTGGACTGATCAACCAGGCTGTTAGACGCGGCTGCTCGCAGCCTGACGTATGTGTCACAGCCTGGTTGATCAGGTATCCTTTGGAGGTGCTTATCCAGTTCTCTCTTGAACACTGTGAGGGGTCGGCCAGTTAGGCCCCTTATGTGTAGTGGAAGCGTGTTGAACAGTCTCGGGCCTCTGATGTTGATAGAGTTCTCTCTCAGAGTACCTGTTGCCGTGGTCCCGCACAAGGGGAGGGGGGGCCGTGGTCCCGCACAAGGGGAGGGGGGGCCGTGGTCCCGCACAAGGGGAGGGGGGGCCGTGGTCCCGCACAAGGGGAGGGGGGGCCGTGCTCCCGCACAAGGGGAGGGGGGGCCGTGCTCCCGCACAAGGAGGGGCCGTGGTGCCACACAAGGGGGGCCGTGGTGCCGCTTGTTCCCGACAAGGGACACTTGTTCCATCCAAAATTATCATCAATTTTGCCATAATTGACATCATTGTCATCATTGTTCCCTCCAAATTTGTCATCAATCAAAATCAAGAAATAAAGTTAACCTCATAAATGGCCTCCTATTAGAGTCAAACTCAATATTTGGGGCATTCACAGAAACTCATACGAAAGATTACATGGATAGTGAAATCTGGACTACAAATTATAATTTATTTAGATGTGATAGAGAAACTAGGTCAAATGGAGGAGTAGGTCTGTATATTAAAGAGGACCTGGTATGTACAGAGCTACTAAACTTAACTAATGAGGTGGTAGAGGTACTTGGAATTAAGGTAGAAATAATAAACCTAATTATTATTCTGATATATAAACCGCCAGATACAACGGTTGAGGAATTCAAATAGCAGATGCACAAAATAGAGAACATCCTTTATAATCCCGCGAACCCAGCTCCTGATATTATCTTCTTTCGAGATTACAATTTACCAAGTCTAAGATGGAGAATGGCAAACAAAAATATCATAGCAGGGAACCACCCGGAAAATAACCAACCACAGGTTAGAGAACTGTTGAGATTCTGTGACAAATTCTCGCTCAATCAACAGATTACAGAACCAACTAGGAACGAAAACACACTAGACTTGTTATTCACAAACAATGATGAACTAATCAGAGACATTACAATCTCAGATACTTCATACTCAGACCATAAGCTCATTGAAGTGCGAACTAGCATAAATAACGGTAGTAGGTCTAAGAGACCCAACAAGCGAGAAGGAATATTCAATCAATTCAATTTCCACAATAAGAGGATCGACTGGGAAAAAATAAATGTAGACCTTGCAAACATTCAATGGGAGACGGTCTTAAGCGACAAAACTCCCACACAGGGAATAGCTCAACTGACAGCTGAAGCTTACAAGGTCTGCTTGAAGCACGTGCCTGTGAGGAGGGGCAGAAAGAGCACCACTCTAGAAAGAGAACGCAGACGACTGTACAGGAGAAGGAAAAAAATCACGGAAATGCTGAGGCAGACATGGCTATCACCGGGGAGCCGGTCAGCCGAGCGGACAGCACGCTGGACTTGTGGTCCTGGGTTCGATCCCAGGCGCCGGCGAAAAACATTGGGCAGAGTTTCTTTCACTCTATGCCCCTGTTACCTAGCAGTATAATAGGTACCAGGGTGTTAGTCAGCTGTCACGGGCTGCTTCCTGGGGGTGGAGGCCTGGTCGAGGACCGGGCCGCGGGGGACACTAAAAAGCCCAGAAATCATCTCAAGATAACCTCAAGATAACCATCACAAGAAAGGAAAGTAAACCTAAACAAGGAGATCGAAGAAATAGAACAAACATTGAAGCGATCATACGAGTCTGAGGAAATGGAATTGGAACAGAAAGCTATACAAGAGATAAAGAAAAATCCTAAATGTTTTTTCACATACGCAAAATCAAAAACCATCATCAGTATTGGACCTTAAATTACAGCCGAAGGTACGTACACAGAAGACAACAAAGAAATTAGTGAAATTCTAAGAACCCAGTATGAGGCTATGTTTAGCACACCAATAAACAATATGAAAGTTGATGACCCAGACAGCTTCATTATGAATGACATTTAAGCTGTAAATCATATAACGGATATTAACACGAACTCGGAAGACTTTGAAAGAGAAGTTTGACACTATGCCCATGCACTCAGTTCCTGGGAATGAGGTCACTGGGAATAACTGGTAAAGTAGGATGCTAGATAGCATCTTACTTTACCCGTTATTCTGGTAAAGTCGAATTTTTCTACTGTCGAACAGTAGAAAATTTCTACTTTTTTTTTCAAAATTTGAAATTCAGTTTCCTGTCGAACACAAAACAGAGTAACAGTCAATCAAATAAAATAGAGTTCGAGCGCAATTAAAAGTTCTGTACCTCAAGGTACAGTCCTTGCACCACTGCTTTTCCTTATTCTCATATCAGAAATAGACAAAAATTAAAGTCACAGCTTCGTGTCATCCTTTACATATAACACAAAAATCAGCATGAAAATTACCCCTGCTGAAGACATTGAAAAACTACAAGCAGATATTAACAAAGTTTTCAATTGGCAGCAGAAAATAACATGATGTTTATCGGTGATAAACTCCAGGTAATCGGTTACGGCATAAATGAGGATCTGCAACATAATACAGGGTACAAAACACAATCGAACCTGCCCATAGTAGGAAAACAGCATGTCAAGGATTTGGGAATAATGATGTCTGACGATCTAACGTTTAGGGAGCATAACCAAGCAAGTATAGTGTCAGCCAGAAAAATGATAGGATAGGATCACATCACAATGGTTGTACTCTTTAAATGACTTGTAATGTCCCATCTTGAGTACTGCTTGGAACTCACTTCTCCCTTCAGTGCAGGAGAGATTGCTGAAATAGAGGGAATACAGAGAACATGTATGGCACGCATAGACGAGATAAAGCACCTGAATTATTGGGATTGTATCAAAGCTCTCCAAATGTACTTGCTAGAAAGGAAACGAGAGAGTTACCAAATAATATACACATGGAAAATGCTGGAGGGCCAGGTCCCAAATCTACACAGTAAAATAACAACGTACTGGAGTGAACGATATGGAAGAAAATGCAGAATAGAACCAGTGAAGAGCAGAGGTGCCATAGGCACAATCAGAGAACACTGTATAAACATCAGAGGTCCGCGGTTGTTCAACCTCCTCCCAGCGACTGTAAGAAATATTGCCGGAACAACCGTGGACATCTTAAAGAGAGAACTAATTTTTTTTTATAGAAAACAAAGTTCCTGGCCAACTGGGCTGTGGTTGCTATGTGGTCTGCGGGCCGCTCCAAGCAACAGCCTGGTGGACTAAGCTCTCACAAGTCAAGCCTGGCCTTGGGCTGGGCTTGGGGAGTAGAACAACTCTTAGAACCCCATCAATCAGATAATTTGCCCTTAGTAGCTATTTCTCCGACCATTTCTGAAGCTTATCCAGGAAGTATGCAGGTATTTTCCAACCACCCCATGCTGTGACGGTCTCCAGGGATTGTAAACGCGTGACTTTGGTCTGAGGTTCAGGCGCCTTTGCCGCCTAAGGCAAAAAGGAGGTGGGTCACCCAAGTCACTCTTGAGAGCCTCTTGCAAATCTGATACTCGAGGAAGGCTACTTGAGACTTTTCACATAAGGAAATGGACTTGCAGACCGAGGTGTCCACCCTGTCGTTCTCAGCGAGCATGGTCCAAGGTGCCCACCCTGTCGTTCAGGGGTGATGGGTAGAGATACAGGGGCAATCTCCTCAATTTTCCTAAGGCTGCTTTGGCTTTGTTTAGTCGGTCTCTTACATGAGTTTGTATCCCTGTTCTATTTATCACAAGTCCCAGTATTCTGCCTACCTCCGCATATTGGATCGAATGGTTGTCAAGGATAATGTGGTCCGCGTTTCTTTTCGCAATGTGTATTATCTGAAACTTGTTTGTTGGTGCTAATTTTCCATTGCTTCTCAAAGTTGTTTATGAGTTCAATTGCTGCCTTGGTCTTGTCGGCTAGTAGCGACTTTGATGGTCCCGGTTGGCAAATTATTTGGGTGATATCGTCAGCGTATGTGATGTAATCTCCATGTTGGGGTAGGTCAGCTGTATATATGTTGAATAGAGTGGGGGAGAGGCAGCTTCCTTGTGGTACTCCATTTTTCAGTTCTATTACGTCATCCAAGTAGCTGCCGATATTAAGCCTAGCAGTTCTATTGTTTATAAAGCTGCAGATTTATATTTTAGGCCTGTGTGCCACACTTTGTCGAAGGCTTTCGAAACGTCTCTAAACACTATATTACACCGATCTTTTTTCGACACTGCATTGGCTATATGCTCGTAGATCAGGGCTATAGCTGTATGGGCCCCTCTGCGGTTTCTACACCCATGCTGCCTGGTGTTATACTTCCCTTCCTCTTCCATGTACTTTGCTGGTCTCTGATAATTTTTTCGAATATTTTACCTGGTACTTCGGAGGGAAATTGGCCTGTAATTTTCAGTTTGGGTTGGGGTTTCCCTGGCTTGGGGATTAATCTTATTGAGGCATTCTTGAAGTATGTGGGGAATACTCCAGATGCAAGAGCTGCATTTATTATACATGTGTATTGATGGAGTGCAATCACTGGTTAGTTGGATAATACCATCTTATTTATCTTCTGTTGCCCGGCGCGTTGTTCTTCAAACCCATAATTGTTTTATGGACCTCTGCAATGGTTGTGTTTCATAAGGTGGCAGTCATCGTGTATGTTGTTAAGGTCTATTGTTTGCGTCGGGAGTAGTGCTGCAGCCCTGTTATCGACTTGAGTTGTAATTTCCCTTTCATTAATTGGGCAAAAGTTTTAATTTTCTTCCGGGTTTATCCTGAATATTTTTCCCCATAACTTCCTGAATTCGTGTACTTGTTCTCTCTCCTCAGAGTTTATTTCCTAAGGCGTCTATGATGTAGGGTGTTTCCTCAGAAGAGCTTCCCTTCAAGATCTTTACTTTTTTCCAGAACCTTCCTGGGTTTCTGTTGTCGACTTGGATTTTGCTTATTAGGTCATCCCATTGTTTGGTGTACTCTGTTTTGCATAGATCTTGCAGCTCATCTTGTAGTTCCCTTTGTAGTCTTTTGTGCTCATCTGTCTACCCATTTTGTGTTATGAGTTGTAGAAGGTTATTATATCTGGTTTGCAGTGTCCTGAGCGCCTCAGTGCCTGGGGGGGTGTGGGAGCGTTATATGGTGAGCTACGGGAATGTGATCATTCATGCATTTTTCTATGGTGCTAATCCATGTATTTAACTCAGCGTTTATGCATGATGTTTCCTTTCCAATAAAATCTGACACTGATTTCCTGTGCACTGCTTTTGAACGCTTCCCAGTCAGTTTTAGTGTATTGAAGTCTTGGTGGTGAGGGTTTCTGAATGGGGTCAGTTGACAGCGTCATTATTATTGGTAGGTGGTCGCTTGTGCTCACAGGGCCCCATTCTATGCGGGTGTTTAGGAAATGGTGGTTGTTTGACAGTATTATGTCTGGCTTACCACTGTGTCCTTGTCTGACGTAAGTTGGAAAGTCTGGGCACAGGTGGGTTAGATTTCCATTCCTTATCATATTGTGGATGGCTTCTTTTGCTTGGTTGTTCCTCCCATGTCCCAGTGTTCTGTGCTTGGCATTCAAATCACCCAGAAAGTAGGCAGGTCTGTTCCTTCTGGTGAGTTTCATGATGTCTGCCAGGGTAAGGTAAGGACGTCTTGGTGGTTGGTAGCATGTTCCTATGAAGATTATACCTTTCGTAGTTTGGAGTTCAATTCCCAGGAAGTATTCCTGAAAGTTATCTAGAATTTTGTGAGGAATATTTCTTTTTACAGTAATTGCCGCTCCATCGTTGGCCTGGTCAGCTCTGTTGCCCTGGTAAATTGTGTAATTGAAGATCTTGATCTTCTCACCATTCTTTTTTCCATGGCTGTTAATGAGTATTATATCAGGGTCTATTTCTCTGTACAAGTTGCCGAGTTCCAATGTTCTGTGCGGAGTCCAGCATAGAACATTGTGTTGAATTATTGTTAATGACTCGATGGCTATGTTGAATCTGATGGGTCTCTTCCACCTTGTGGATTATTTGGGATTGGTCCATAACCATTGCGCATTGCGGTAAACTCCTCGCCGCTTATCTGTTGAATGGTTATGGGGTTTTGGTTAAAAGTATACGACATTATTTGGTCGTACACGTCACTCGTAGTGACATCGGGAATGTAGTGTTGGAATTTTATGTGCTAAGTTTTTATTTGTTCTCGGAGGGTCTTGAGGGTAACCGGGTGGGTTGCTTTTCTTGAGAAGAATTCGATTTTGTTTGGGACCTCTACTGAGGCTTGAGTGACTGGGTCTGAGTGTGCAACATTGTCTGTGGGTGTGCGGGAAACAGTGATATCCGTTGCGTGTCCCTGATCCTGTGTACTCTGTTGTACTTGTATGTTTTGTTGTTTGTCTGTGGGCCAACTCCGGAGGTCATGAGTGGTGGTTGCTGGTGTTGTATCATCTTCCTCTGGCTTGTTGATGGTTGCTGGGGTCCTGGGTGCTGGCACTTGTTGGGAGTTAGTCACAGTTGGGGTAGTGCTGGCTACATTACTGTCCACCAGGGCTTTTATGATTTTAGTGGAGGGAGTGTCTGGGAATTCCCT
Source organism: Procambarus clarkii (assembly GCF_040958095.1). NCBI lineage: Eukaryota > Metazoa > Arthropoda > Malacostraca > Decapoda > Cambaridae > Procambarus > Procambarus clarkii. The sequence goes on from NC_091156.1 coordinate 20,359,041, forward strand.
CAATGGGAGACCATTCCTCTTGTACATTTATTTAATTACGGATCCAAATGACCCTGGATTTGCTAGGTTTTCTAAATGAGCAAAGATCATACTGCTCAGGATCTTTGTGGGTAGGTCCCCATTTACCTGTGAGGTCATGTTTGCTGGGATGAGTGGGGTAGTGTTTGCTGGATTATGTGATACCTTGTTTGACCAAGCATTGGTGGTAGTTATACCTGCATAGGTATTATTGACCATTGCAGCCTTTTTTGCTGTGGCTTCACCCCTTTTTTGTTTTAGGATGTCCTTTCCTAATGGGACATATTGATGCCAGTGTGCGGTGGGGACCCTCACAGTTGAGACATTTGGGGTTTGATTTATTCGTGCAGTCTCCGTATGTGTGTCCCTGACCGGCACATTCTGAACATACTTTGCCCATTTGTTAGCACTCTGCGGCTGTGTGATCGTATTTATAGTATGTCCAACAAGGGATAATGTTATAGTATTCCTCCAGTTCAAAGTTGTAGTTGTCCGTGCTAAGGTGGTAGAAGTTGCAATGGATACCATGGCTGAGGGCTTTCTGTGCCATGGAGATGTCTTCGAACCTTATTTTCATCTTGTTAGACAATCTCGGCATGAGGATTACCTCTTCTACCTTGGCCCACTCATTCCTCTGTTCTATATCGTGTTTAATATTTTCAGGAGTGTCGTCAGTAATTCCTGCATCAAGTCTCCTCAAGATTATTGTCTTCCTGGCCTGCAGCTCAGGGGGAATAATAACCTGGAAATGTTTATCCCTCAACATACGTATGTTTTCTCCCTTGATGATTGTGTCAACATCTTCATCCTGGTAGCATAGTGCTATGAATGAGGAGTCCTTTGTGGGTATTAGTCTAGAAAATCTTACTTTGAGAGTGGATAACAGATTTGCTAGTTCCTTCTGTTTCTCATAGCCTGTACCCCCCGCAAGGGGGCGGATTTTTACTCGGTGTCCTCTCATTGTCTCGGTTCCTGTTCATTCTATCTTGTTTAGTGGCTTTCCTCTCCCTTTCCCTTCCTAAGAATAAGCTGAGGGCTATGCACTCCGTCCTTCCACTTGGTTGGTTGGGACTCGCAAAGGGTAGCCCCTATGTCCTATGTGTGGACAGAATGTCCCATAAGACAGCCTAACTTTTTTTTTTTTTTTTTTTTTTTTTTTTTTTTTTTTAGAGGAAGGAGAGGCATAGGTGAAGGGAAGTATAGAAGTGGGAAATACAGTGAGAGGTATGAAAGCAGGCGGGCTGTCCGCCTTGCTGACACGATGTGTGGGTGTTGGCAGCTAAGCTAAGCTGGCTCCCTCTTGTCAGGGAGCTGTGAGTGTGTGAGAGGTTCTTCACATGTGTTTCACCATATATGGATGTCTATAGATGAATACTGTGTAGCATTCATATATACACACTCCGATGCTTCCACACATGTTGTTCTGTTTAAGGCTCTTTGTTTTATTATTATTATTATTTATCGAGTTGTTTATACACATTATTATTTATCGAGTTGTTCATATATACACATATATGAGTTGTTCATATATACACATATATGAACTGTTCATATATACACATATATATCTCATCTGGGGATTATATACTGTGGGGCGGGGTTTTCATCCAGAGAATCGAGGCTCTTGGGCCACCAGCTGTGGGAGCGGGGCGTCTCATCTTGGAGTAATCTTTCTAACATTGGGTCCTCTAACATTTCGGTGGTGTTCCACACCCTGATGGCTTGGTGCTGCAGTCTGATGTTTAGTGGCTGTATGTTCAGGAGTTCGTGGAGCTCCTGGATTGTCTGATCATATGGTGGACGGTGTTTTGTTGCTCTCCTTAGCGCCTTATTTTGTACTGCTTGCAGTTTCTGCATGTTAGTTTTCTTTATGGTGTGTAGTGGTACTGGGGGATACTCTAGATGCGGCCGAACTAGAGCCTTGTATAGGTGGATTATCCCGCTACAAGAGTGAACAGATGCCCAGATCAAGTGGCTCTCCAGATTTTACAGGTAACCGCATGGGCCACTGGACCGTTCCACTTGACCTGTTAGTCCATGATAAGGGAAGGGGGGGGAGGAGCAAGGGCAGGGGGGAGGGGCAAGGGAAGAGGGGAGGGGGAAGGGGCAAGAAGGGGGAGAGGCAAGAAGGGGGAGAGGCAAGGGAAGGGTGGAGGAAGGAAGGATAGGGGGAGGGGCAAGGGAATTGGGAAGGGGGGACAGTCATTAGTCGTTAGGGACGAGGTGCAGCAGGAAGACTGTTTGTTTAATTATATATTGAAGAGGACGGAGGTGGGGGGGGGGACGAAACAACGGGGGAGGGGGGGGGGGGCAAGAATGAGGACCCCCCTGCCTCCCCCACCCCCACGAGGTGATTCATTAGTGGAAGAACACTTTCAGTGAGAGGGGGTGGGGGGGGAGTTGAGGGGGCAGTGTAGAGGGTGTCGACTGGAACGGGGACGGGGGGGGGGAGTGAGGGGCAGTGAGGGCGTTCTCTTCTGTCCTTCACCACGCTCTTGTTGTGAGGGGTGAGGGAGACGCCCTCACAAGTACACCTGGGTGTGTCCAGAGGCCCCCCCCCCCTAAACCCCCCCCTAACCCCCCTATTTTGTTTCTCGACACCCCATCCACCCCTTCCCTCCTCCCATCCACACACCCCATCTTTCCCCCCAGCCACACACCCCATCCCTCCCCCCATCCACACACCCCATCCCTCCCCCCAGCCACACACCCCATCCCTCCCCCCAGCCACACACCCCATCCCTCCCCCCATCCACACACCCCATCCCTCCCCCCAGCCACACACCCCATCCACACACCCCATCCCTCCCCCCAGCCACACACCCCATCCCTCCCCCCATCCACACACCCCATCCCTCCCCCCGTCCACACACCCCATCCCTCCCCCCGTTCACACACCCCATCCCTCCCCCATCCACACACCCCATCACTCCCCCCATCCACACACCCCATCCCTCCCCCCATCCACACACCCCATCCCTCCCCCCATCCACACACCCCATCCCTCCTCCCCGCTCCAAGCAACAGCCTGGTGGACCCAACTCTCACAAGCCTGGCCTCGGGCCGGGCTTGGGGAGTAGAAGAACTCCCAGAACCCCATCAACCAGGTATCAACCAGGTATGAATCCCGCGGACTACCCAAAAAGCCACGATGGTTACCAAAGTCAAACAATTTGATGCCATTCAATATAACAGTTAAAGAAAATCCACAGTTAAGTATAATTTATAAATACAATTGCCTCGCGGACTACTGGTGTGGGGTAATCCCTAGCAGGCAGTAATGTGCTTGTAATTATATTTAATTATTGAATTTTGTTTAATTATGTATATTGAATTTATTTAATGTATATTATTGCTTCAAATAGTGGACTGTATTTTAAGATTTAACATGCCAGGTTTTACCTGAACACAAGTGGAGGGTTGTTAGATGTACATGTCTTGTACCACAATTGGTGGTTATAAATAAGCTAAATACATTTACTGTTAATGTTACATTGGTTATACCACATATGGTGGTATTGACTAAACTACAGTATGTGTGTTAATACTATAAAATAATAATGTAAACATGTGTTAGTATAATGTTAAATGGGTTCTCGGCTGTGAGTGTTGATATGGGCAGATATGGCAGTGAGAGAGACCAGGGGCCAGATTCACGAAAGCACTTATATTCGTTTGCCTTGTTCGGGTAGAATGTAGACTCAGTTGTCGCTTCTGTATATATTTATTGACTGAGATAGCAAGGTATATATCTGCCTAGCCGAGGTCCTTCTACTCCGAGTCTGTGAGGATAACTGCGGCTGCTGGGAGCATGGCTTGATGCTCCTCTGTCTGGCATGACGTCAGAGGCCTACTCGCCTGTGATTGGTTACATTCCAACTGACAGAATTTGAGTATAACACGCAAACACTTACGAACGTGTACATCTTTCCTCAATCTTTGACGGCTTTGGTTACATTTATTAAACAGTTTACAAGCATGAAAACTTGCCATTCAACTGTTGTTATTGTTCTAAACAGCCTCCTGGTGCTTCGGAGCTCATTAACTGTTTAATAATTGTAAACAAAGCGGGTGAGGGAGGCTGCTTCAACACGGGTGATGGAGGGAGGCTGCTTCAACACGGGTGAGGGAGGGAGGCTGCTTCAACACGGGTGAGGGAGGCTGCTTCAGCGCGGGTGAGGGAGGCTGCTTCAGCGCGGGTGAGGGAGGCTGCTTCAACACGGGTGAGGGAGGCTGCTTCAACACGGGTGAGGGAGGCTGCTTCAACACGGGTGAGGGAGGCTGCTTCAGCGCGGGTGAGGGAGGCTGCTTCAACACGGGTGAGGGAGGCTGCTTCAACACGGGTGAGGGAGGCTGCTTCAACACGGGTGAGGGAGGCTGCTTCAGCGCGGGTGAGGGAGGCTGCTTCAACACGGGTGAGGGAGGCTGCTTCAACACGGGTGAGGGAGGCTGCTTCAGCACTGGTGAGCGAGGCTGCTTCAACACGGGTGAAGGAGGGAGGCTGCTTCAACACGGGTGAAGGAGGGAGGCTGCTTCAACACGGGTGAAGGAGGGAGGCTGCTTCAACACGGGTGAAGGAGGGAGGCTGCTTCAACACGGGTGAGGGAGGGAGGCTGCTTCAACACGGGTGAGGGAGGGAGGCTGCTTCAACACGGGTGAAGGAGGGAGGCTGCTTCAACACGGGTGAAGGAGGGAGGCTGCTTCAACACGGGTGAAGGAGGGAGGCTGCTTCAACACGGGTGAAGGAGGGAGGCTGCTTCAACACGGGTGAAGGAGGGAGGCTGCTTCAACACGGGTGAAGGAGGGAGGCTGCTTCAACACGGGTGAAGGAGGGAGGCTGCTTCAACACGGGTGAAGGAGGGAGGCTGCTTCAACACGGGTGAAGGAGGGAGGCTGCTTCAACACGGGTGAAGGAGGGAGGCTGCTTCAACACGGGTGAGGGAGGCTGCTTCAACACGGGTGAGGGAGGCTGCTTCAGCGCGGGTGAGGGAGGGAGGCTGCTTCAACACGGGTGAGGGAGGGAGGCTGCTTCAACACGGGTGAGGGAGGGAGGCTGCTTCAACACGGGTGAGGGAGGGAGGCTGCTTCAACACGGGTGAGGGAGGGAGGCTGCTTCAACACGGGTGAGGGAGGCTGCTTCAGCGCGGGTGAGGGAGGGAGGGAGGGAGGGAGGGAGGGAGGCAGCTTCAACACGGGTGAGGGAGTGAGGCAGCTTCAACACGGGTGAGGGAGGGAGTGAGGGAGGGAAAGCTGCAGGCAACATAACAATGGGAACACACAAAATGATATCAGTGACAAGCGATCTTTCTTGGCACAACACATACAAAATGGCGCCTGTTATTGTAACAGAGGAGCTTCAGTCGTCAACAGGAATGTATCCGTTGTATGCATCGTGGGAGACTTCATCCGTGCTACCTACCTTGTGGAGGTTTCGGGGATCAACGGCCCCGCGGCCCGGACTCCGAACAGGCCTCCTGGTTGGTGGTCGGGTCAAGCAGGTTGTTGGACGCAGCTGCTCGCAGCCAGACGTATGAGTCACAGCCTGGTTGATCAGGTATCCTATGGAGGTGTTTATCCAGTTCTCTCGTGAGGGGTCGGCCAGTTATGCCCCTTATGTGTAGTGGAAGCGTGTTGAACAGTCTCGGGCCTCTGATGTTGATAGTTCTCTCTCAGAGTACCTGTTACACCTCTGCTCTTCAACGGGGGTATTCTGCACATCCTGCCATGCCTCCTGGTCTCATGTGGTGTTATTTCTGTGTGCAGGTTTGGGACCATCCCCTCTAGTATTGTCCACGTGTAAATTATTATGCATCTTTCTCGCCTGCACTCGAGAGAATACAGATTTAGAACGTGTAATTGGTCCCGATAATTAAGGTGGTACGATAGACCGGGAGAACAGAGAAGCTTCCAGGGACGCAGGTGTGTGAAGAGCTAAGCAATTGGCAACAATCAGATGCTGTCTAAACCAGCATATCAAAAGACTCAGAAGAATTAAGAATAAATCTGTACTGAACCAGAGACAAAGGTAAATACAGGTAGAGATATATGGATAGAGATGAATATAAAGATGCACCCCCAGGGGTTCAGTGATAATTTAAATAAAAAAGTGTAGTTCATAATACATAACAAATATACCAAAAGTAAGAAAACAAAGATTTTGGGCGATTGTTGCCATTTTTGGAGTGGCAACCACACCGCACGCCTCGGTAATGGTGGTGGTGGTGAGGCAAAATGTCCGGATGGCCATAACTCGCCACCACTCCTGCTAGAGAGACGATTTATGGCTCAAAATTTGCAGAATCTTTATGTTTCTATATGTCTTAGGAGGATTTTTTTTAATGTTTGCAAGAGAAATGTTACTGGCAAATAAATAAAAACTTTTGGTAGACATTGGAGATGGTCAATATGAGAAAATTAGTAATTCGCCTTTGTCTCATTTATGTAATATTATTTTGGTTTATGAGAGTGGTAGACTTAAATTATATAAATAAAATTACGTTTCCATTATAGCCATATCACATGTGCTTTGACTTTCAGGTTTTGGCCGGTTATAAGCGAGTATGGAATGGAGACTCGAAATAGTTCAAACTAGTTGTTCAAAACTACAAGCAGATATTAATAATGTTTTCAAATAGGCAGCAAAAAATATGTTTAACAGCGATAAATTCTAGGTACTCAGGTACGGAAAAATGAGGACCTTAAACATAATACAGAGTACACGCAATCAAATCTGCCCATAGTAGGACAGTAGCATGTCCAGGTTTGGGAATAATGATGGCTGACGACCTAACGTTTAGGGAGCATAACCAAGCAAATATTGCGTCAGCCAGAAAGATGATAGGATGGATTACGAGAACTTTCAATTCCAGGGATCCCATCACAATGGTTGCACTCGTGAAATCACTTGTGCTGTCCCGGCTTGAGTACTGTTCAGTACTCACTTTCCCTTTCAGAGCAGGAGAGATTCCCGATATAAAGAAAATACAGAGAACAAACTATAAAGATATGATAAAGCATCTAAATTATTGGGATCGTCTCAAAGCTCTCAAATGTTCTCACTAGAAAGGAGACGAGAGAGATACCAAATAATATACACTTGGAAAATACTGGAGGGTCAGGTCCCAAATCTACACAGTAAAATAACAACGTACTGGAGTGAACGATATGGAAGAAAATGCAGAATAGAACCAGTGAAGAACAGAGGTGCCATAGGCACAATCAGAGAACACTGTATAAACATCAGAGGTCCACGATTGTTCAACACCCTCCCAGCGAGCATAGGAAATATTGCCGGAACAACCGTGGACATCTTAAAAAGAAAATTAGTTTTATTTTAATTATTAACATCTTTATTGACAAAATTAATTACACATTTGCCTAATCAGAGGATTTCAATTGTCTTATTAAAGTGAGGATAATGCTAGTATTCACTGTCACGCAGGACAGAGGGTCATACACAAGACAATAGGTCTAAACTGAAGGCTGAAGCACATATATATCATGGTTACAATCAATGTTTTAATGTATGGATATGTGAAAAAAAAATTCTATTGTGCACTGCCACACAAGGGCAGGGATGGGTTCATAATTGATGAAAATTAGAAGTAATATAAATAAAAATTGTTCTTCATTCTTTAAAATGGACAAGCAAATTTTGGATAACTTGTTAGGATGTCGTCCCGAACACCCGAGTCAATAAAATAGTTACACAGTTGGTGGTACAAGAGGCCAGGAGGTCTAAAGTCCTTTACGGTTTCACATTCATCAATATTGTGTTCTAGTGAATGCATTAAAGGTTTATCACAGAGTTTACAATCTGAGTATTCTGGTAGTGGCTCAGCCTCACTAACCTGCCAGATGTCTATAGCCAAGGCGAATTACCACAATGACTACATCACATTGCTTGGTCCGGTTACTGTGCTGACCATACAAATGCCTATTATTACAAAACTTGTCATAACTTTTAATACTGCAGCTTTCAGGTCTTTGGGTATATCTTAGCTCTTCTAAATCTGAATTAATTTCTTTAATTTGTATGTTTCTAATAATTGCATTAGATAGTCCAAAGTCATAATCAGTGTTTTCTTTCCTGCAAGCCTCATTGGCCAATCGATCTACAAAGTCATGTTTTCCAACTCCAACATGGGATGGGATCCATTTTAGACAGTTATTATCAGTGGCAAAAATTCCATTCCATTTAATATTACAAGATTTGTTCTTTTTAAAGAAAAAAAAATTTCTTCATATATGCAGAATCAAAAGCAAAAACCACTGCCAGTATTGGACCTATTCATACTAGTGAAGGTTCATACACTGAGGATGACAAAGAAATTAGTGAAATCCTAAAAAAGCAGTATGAGGACATGTTTAGCACTCTGATACACAGCATGAAAGTGGAAGATCCGGACAATTTCTTTATTCGTAATATTCAAACCCCTGTAAATATCTCTGTCTGTCTCTCTCTCTCTCTCTCTCTCTCTCTCTCTCTCTCTCTCTCTCTCTCTCTCTCTCTCTCTCTCTCTCTCTCTCTCTCTCTCTCTCTCTCTCTCTCTCTGTCTCTCTCTCTCTGTCTCTCTCTCTGTCTCTCTCTGTCTCTCTCCTGTGAGGGAGAAGAGTGCCATAACTGGCACAGGCTGGTGGACCTATTTTTAGTGCCAAATAAACGTTTGTGTTGCAAACAAAGGAAATCATTGTTTACGACGAGTCACAGAAAACAATGAAGAACACAAACTCAAACACAAGTCTGTCTCCATAATGGAAAACCCAAAGAAAGTAAAATAGGATACAAAATAGTCAAAACCCCATTAAATACAATATTTACCATTCAAAGTGCACAGTAATGTAACAACTGCGAGGGTAGTGGCAGGCTGTGGACCAGGCGCCAGATTCACGAAAGCACTTACGCAAACACTTACGAACCTGTACATCTTTTCTCAATCTTTGGCGGCTTTGTTTACAATTATTAAACAGTTAATGAGCTCCGAAGCACCAAGAGGCTGTTTATAACAATAACAACAGTTGATTGGGAAGTTTTCATGTTTGTAAACTGTTTAATAAATGTAACCAAAGTCGTCAAAGATTGAGGAAAGATGTACACGTTCGTAAGTGCTCGCGTAAGTGCTTTCGTGGATCTGGCCCCCAGACACATCCAGCAATATATACAAAGCTAGAGGGCAATTTTGGTATATCACTTGTTGAGAGGCGGGACCAAAGAGCCGAAGCTCAACCACCCGCAAGCACAACTAGGTGTGTACTTGTACTCAAGACTGGGATTGTGTATTCACTAAAAACCACAAATATCGGTGAGAAAATTCCACCTCCGGCTACTGGACAGAGAACATCCACTGTTTAATTAAATGTTGAAACCACTAGACACGCTTGTAATTCCTCAAATTATACGCCCTTAAGCGCCGGAGAAAAATGTATATAATTTTAAACGAAAATTACTGGAGGTGGTGGTTGAGAGGCTTCTGGTTGATGACTCTGGAGGTGGTGGTTGAGAGGCTTCTGGTTGATGACTCTGGAGGTGGTGGTTGAGAGGCTTCTGGTTGATGACTCTGGAGGTGGTGGTTGAGAGGCTTCTGGTTGATGACTCTGGAGGTGGTGGTTGAGAGGCTTCTGGTTGATGACTCTGGAGGTGGTGGTTGAGAGGCTTCTGGTTGATGACTCTGGAGGTGGTGGTTGAGAGGCTTCTGGTTGATGACTCTGGAGGTGGTGGTTGAGAGGCTTCTGGTTGATGACTCTGGAGGTGGTGGTTGAGAGGCTTCTGGTTGATGACTCTGGAGGTGGTGGTTGAGAGTTGATGGTTGATGACTCTGGAGGTGGTGGTTGAGAGGCTTCTGGTTGATGACTCTGGAGGTGGTGGTTGAGAGGCTTCTGGTTGATGACTCTGGAGGTGGTGGTTGAGAGTTGATGGTTGATGACTCTGGAGGTGGTGGTTGAGAGGCTTCTGGTTGATGACTCTCTTCACAAGAGCACTGTGCAAGCGGCGCCGACTGCAGTTGCTTTTATATATTGTATTTGTCGCGGGCGTAATGCGTATCCAAGCAAATGTTGTGTTAGCCAGGAAAATGATCGGATGGATTAAGAGAACTTTCAAGTCCAGGGATCCCATCACAATGGTTGTACTCTTCAAGTCACTTGTGTTGTCCCGTCTTGAGTACTGCTCAGTACTCACTTCCCCCTTCAGAGCAGGAGAGATTGCTGAAATAGAGGGAATACAGAGAACATATACGGCACGCATAGACGAGATAAAACACCTAAATTATTGGGATCGTCTCAAAGCTCTCCAAATGTTCTCCAGTAGAAAGGAGACGAGAGAGATACCAAATAATATACACTTGGAAAATACTGGAGGGCCAGGTCCCTAATCTACCCAGTAAAATAACAACGTACTGGAGTGAACGATATGGAAGAAAATGCAGAATAGAACCATTGAAGAACAGAGGTGCCATAGACACAATCAGAGAACACTGTATAAACATCAGAGGTCGGCGGTTGTTCAACGTCCTCCCAGCGAACATAAAAAATTTTGCCGGAACAACCGTGGACATCTTCAAGAGAAAACTAGATAGTTCTCTTTAAGAAGTGCCGGACCAACCGGGCTGTGGTGGTTATGTGGGCCTGCGGGCAGCTCCAAGCAACAGCCTGGTGGACCAAGGTATCAGAAGTCAAGCCTGGCCTCGGGTCTGGAGTAGAAGAACTCCCAGAACCCCATTAACCAGGTAGCAAGTATCCGAAGCGCCTAGTGAACTAGACAAATACTTCCCAAGAATACCTGATCAACCAGGCTGTGATTCATGTGTCAGGCTGCCTGTTCAACCCGTTCTTGCAAATTTAATGTCAATATTGACTTATTAAATATGTGCATAGGTGACATACTTAACATAATAGATACCCTTAAAAAGATTCATAGAAAACACCGACCTTACCTAACCTTGTTAGTATCTTAAGATAAGCATCTTATTGCTTCGTAATTACAATTAGTACCTAACCTATAATAGGTATAGGTTAAGTAATAATTGTAATTACGAAGCAATAAGATGCTAATCTTAAGATACTAACAAGGTTAGGTAAGGTCGGTGTTTTCTATGAATCTTTTTAGGGGTATCTATTATGTTTAGTATATCACCTATGCACGTAGTTAATAAGTCAATATTGACTTTACGAATTTGCGAGAACGGGTTGGCCTGTTGGGGGTGATGGTTGTGGTGTTTAGGTTGGGGAGGGATTATGGGTCTAAAGAATTGACGATTAGTGAGCATTGCATTGCATCACCCAGGAATATTAAAGGATGGATAACGAATACCTTCAAATCCAGACATCCTATCACTGTGCTCATGCTCTTCAGGTCACTGGGTGCTGACTCGCCTTGAGTGCTGCTCGGTACTCACTTTTCCCTCCAGAGCGAGACAGATTGCTGAAACAGGGAGTACAGAGAACATATATGGCACGATAAAACCTAAATTATTGGGACCGTCTCAGAACTCTGAAAATACTCTCAGGAAAGTAGACGAGAAAAGTATCAAATAATACATATAGATGTAAGTTACTAGAGGGCCAGGTCCCAAATATACATAACGGAGTGAACGATATGGCAGGAAATGCAGAATAGAAGCAGTGAAGCTTAGATGTACCGGTGTCGTAGAATACCGAGCAGGGGTCCACGGCTGGTCAACATCCTCCCGGTAAGCATAAGAAATATTGCCGGAATAAATGTGAAGTTCAGAAACAATTTAAACAGGTTCCTGCGTGTAGTGCTGGACCAAGTAGGCTGTAGTGGATATGTGGACCTGCGGGACGCTCCAAAAAACAGTCTGGGCCTGACAGCTGAGTGGACAGCGCTTCGGTTTCGTAGTCCTGACGTTACGGGTTCGATCACCAGTGGATGCGGAAACAAAGGGGGCAGAGTTCCTTTCACTCTGATGCTCCTGTTTACCTAGCAGTAAGTAGGTATCTGGGAGTTAGACAGCTGCTACGGGCTGTTTTCTAGGGGAGTGTAACAAAAACGAGGCTTGGTCGAGGACCGGGCCGCGGGGACGCTAAGCCCCGAAATAATCTCAAGATAACCTCAAGTCAAGTCTGGTTCGAGGCCAGGTTTGAGGAGTAGGAACAACTCCCAGAACCTTCTCCAGCTTTGATCCATGTGTGTTAAGGGGGAGGGGGAGGGTGATAGTTACTCCCACCAGCTGTGGGAGCGGGGCGTCTCATCTTGGGCCACCAGCTGTGGGAGCGGGGCGTCTCATCTTGGGCCACCAGCTGTGGGAGCGGGGCGTCTCATCTTGGGCCACCAGCTGTGGGAGCGGGGCGTCTCATCTTGGGCCACCAGCTGTAGGAGCGGGGCGTCTCATCTTGGGCCACCAGCTGTGGGAGCGGGGCGTCTCATCTTGGGCCACCAGCTGTGGGAGCGGGGCGTCTCATCTTGGGCCACCAGCTGTGGGAGCGGGGCGTCTCATCTTGGAGTAATCGTTGCGTCAGGTCTTATGACAGTTCGATCGTGTGCCACACCCTGGAGGGCAGGGGGGATTGTCGGGTCATGCAGCACCTAAATACTGACGTTGTGACGTCACTGGAAGAAACAGCACAGGTGAAGATGGACAGGAAAGTGCGGGAGAAAGAAGTGGGGAGAGGAAAAGGAAAACTAAAAACTTGAAAATTCACTCTTTCTGCCCCTTCTCCTGTCCCCCCGTCCTGTCCCTTCCTTCACCCCCTCTCCTGGGCCACCGCCCCCCTCCCTCACCCCCCTCTCCTGGGCCACCGCCCCCCTCCTGCACGATCTGGTGGTCGCCGGGGAGCGACCTGTTCTGCCAACATTGACACTAGTGGCATCATAATGGCACCCTGGTGACAGACCTGCCTCAGGCGGTGAGGGTGAGGCGTGAGGCAGGGTTGAGGGCGCTGTGCACGTCCTCCTCCTCCGTGCTGTGGGCGCTGTGCACGTCCTCCGTGCTTCCGTGCCGTGGGCGCTGTGCACGTCCTCCGTGCTTCCGTGCCGTGGGCGCTGTGCACGTCCTCCGTACCGTGGGCGCTGTGCACGTGCCAGTACTCCCGGGTGGAGGAGGGGCCCCGGGTCACGCCGGTGGCGCCTCGTACTTTCCAGACATCGCGGCGGCTTCCACTAGACGGCGTGGCCACCTGTCCACCCCCGCGGTGGTAGACGGCGTGGCCACCTGTCCACCCCCGCGGTGGTAGACAGGTGGCCACCTGTCCACCCCCGCGGTGGTAGAAGGGTGGCCCTCCTTACATGTCCCATGCGTGGCCCACATGGAGCTTTGGAGAGTTAATTTTTCAACTTCCCTCGACAGTGAAGACAAACGTAAGAAATATTGGGAAGTTTCGTGTTAGAATCATTAATTTTATCCTTTCGGTCATATTCAACTACATGAATATGACTGATGAAAGATGTATAGATTTCGTAAATGAATACTCAAATGCGCCATTAATCAGTAGGTTTTAGCCAGTACTGGGCATTAGCCAGTACTGGGCATTAGCCAGTACTGGGCATTAGCCAGTACTGGAACACTGTCCGGTCGACAGTGGGAGCCGGTCGGCCGAGCGGACAGCACACTGGACTTGTGATCCTGTGGTCCTGGGTTCGATCCCGGGCGCCGGCGAGAAACAATGGGCAGAGTTGCTTTCATCCTATGCCCCTGTTACCTAGCAGTAAAATAGGTACCTGGATGTTAGTCAGCTGTCACGGGCTGCTTCCTGGGGGTGGAGGCCTGGTCGAGGACCGGGCCGCGGGGATACTAAAGCCCCGAAATCATCTCAAGATAACCTCAAGATAACCTGTCCACCAGGGAACTACTTGAAATTATAATGGTATTGGCACCTTGGAAAATACCATTCTGCTTTTGCTCTCAGGTTAGGCCTATTGCCTTCCGTCCAAAACTGCACGTTTTAGACAGTAGTAGTAATAGACTCTGAACAATGCTCCACCGTCAGAAAAAGGGGAATAATGTTCAAATTATAATGTGAACATCGTTCACAAATATAATTCGAACATTGTCACATCGTTCTGCTTAATATTGAGTTCATTATGAGTCGTAAATTGGGCAGTGATTATATTAGTTTTCTCTAGATGTGAAGTGGCCTTGGGGGGTTAAGCAGGAGGGCCTGGTGGTGGTGGTGGTGGAGAGCCTGGTGGTGGCGGCGGTGGTGGTGGTGGTGCAGGAGAGCCTGGTGGTGGTGGCGGCGGTGGTGGTGGTGGTGGTGGTGGTGCAGGAGAGCCTGGTGGTGGTGGTGGTGGTGGTGAGGGAGCAAAGTCTAGAGGTGGTGCAGGAGAGGGCGGGAACACATGTGCCAAGTGACACTCCATTAGACAGAGCGTGCCATTTACGACACTAATAACCAGAGGCACTCAGTTCTTGCAGCAGTTAACAGCGGTGTTCCCGCCCACAGCGGACCACCGCCACCAACTCTGCTAATGACAGCAAATCTTAAATTTCAAACTTCGAGAAAATAAATATAAATTGGTAATTTTAAAAGAAGTAATTGTAATTGATTTTGACGTAGATAAAATCTGTAACGAAGGTCTCGCTTTAACCTCCCTTCTCCCCCCCCCTTTCAATATCTCTCTCCCCCTCTCTCCCTCCCCTCTCCTTCCCCCTACCTCCTCTCCTCCCCCTCCCTCTCTCTCCCTCCCCCTCCCTCTCTCTCCCTCCCCCTACCTCCTCCCCCTCTCTCACAGAAGAGGAGACAGTGGTGTAGAGGTCATTGCCAGGCCGCCTACTCTCCCTGGGCTGTGTAAGTCATCTAACAGAAGAAACACACGCTTGTGAAGCTATGGAAAAGGATTAGATTGTTAGAGGAGGATCTGGATCCCAGGCGAAGTTCTCAAGGAGGATCTGGACCCGCTGTCCCTGCAGAGAAAAGATAATTTAAACAGGGAGATTGTAGAAATAGAACAGAGTGGAGCAACCATATCAGATTGAGGAAATGCAATTAGAACCTGAAGACATACAAGGGATAAAGAAAAATTAAAAATACTTCTTCACGTAAGCGAAATCGAAATCCTCCGTCAATATTGGACCTATACTTACAAGTGAAGGTTCACACACAGAGGACTACAAAGAAATTAGTGAAATCCTAAAATAGACAAAAAAACAGTGAGGACATGTTTAGAACCCCTAAAACATTGAGGACATGTTTAGAACCCCCAAAACAGCATGAAAGTGGAAGATCCGCATGGCTTCTTTTCGCATGATGTTCAAACCCCTGAAAATATAACAGATATCAACACGAATGCTGCAGATTTTTAAAGAGAAATTAACAACATGCCCACATGCACTCGGCTCTAGGTCCAGACTCACAGAATTCAATATTTATAGAGATGCAAAGTGCCAGTAGCACAGGCACTCAGTATAGTGTGGAGGAAGAGCTTGGACACGGGGGAGATACCAGATGCGCTTAAAGCAGCAGAGATAGCTCCCTCCCTACTGAGGAAGACCTAAGTATTGGCTAAGAATTATGGACCATTCCCATTAACATCTCACATGAGTGAGTGATCAAGATCACACACATTTAATGGTAGTCAAATCAGAAATAGACAAACATACAAGTCAAAGCTTCGTGTCATGTTTTGGAGATAACACAAAAACCAGCATTGAAAACCTCTCAAGCTGATGATAATAAAGTTTTCGACTGGGCAGCAAAAAATATGATATTTATCAGTGATAAATTCCAGGTACTTAGGTATGGAAAATATTAAGACCTTAAACATAATACAGGGTAGAAGACACAATCTAATCTGCCCATAGTAGGAAAGCAACATGTAAAGGCTCTGGGAACAATGATGTCTGACGACCTAACGTTTAGGGAGCATAACCAGAGATATCAAAGATATATCTGGTTATGATATAACGAGAGATACCAAATAATATACACATGGAAAATACTGGAGGGCCAGGTCCTAAATCTACACAGCAAAATAACGTACTGAAGTGAACGATATGGAAGAAAATACAGAATAGAACCAGTGAAGAGCAGAGGTGCCATAGGCACAATCAGAGAACACTGTATAAACATCAGAGGTCCGCGGTTGTTCAACGTCCTCCCAGCGAGCATAAGAAATATTGCCGGAACAACCGTGGACACCTTGAGTGCCGGACCAACCAGGCTGCTTTTTATTATTATTATTATTATTATTTTTCTACCACAGACGTGGCCACACATTTACAATGCTGTGGAGGGTATGTGGGCCTGCGGGCCGCTCCAAGCAACAGCCTGGTGGACCAAGCTCTCATAAGTCGAGCCTGGCCTCGGGCCGGGCTTAGGGAGTAGAAAAACAACCAAAACCTCGTTCAGGTACAATCCAGGTACACTGCGGAGCTCTCCACGACGATCTACGCCAACCTCTGAGTGGTTGAAGAGACGGGTGGTGGTGCAGGAGAGACGGGTGGTGGTGGTGCAGGAGAGACGGGTGGTGGTGGTGCAGGAGAGACGGGTGGTGGTGGTGCAGGAGAAACGGGTGGTGGTGGTGGGAGGTGGGGAGGAAATTGGAAGGTGTTGGGGTAGGAGGAGGAGGGAGAGGGGGGTAGTGCTGTTTGTCCTGGCGACGAGCCAAGGAAAGTCTCCCACATCACCCCTCCCAATGCCGGACCTGGGAGGATACTGTAAGATATCAGTCTCCCCTGACCTTCAGGATAACAGCACAGCCCCGCGCCCTGGCCACAGCCCCGCGCCCTGGCCACAGCCCCGCGCCCTGGCCACAGCCCCGCGCCCTAAGCTTCCTACTACCATAAAGCCTAACCGATGTCGACCACAGATTACCTGGTAAATGCAACAAACTTGTTAACAAATGAATTCCGGCTGGAGAACTTGTGCGTACCTTAGGTGGGGGAGTTAAACTGGGCGGATTACGACAGCTCCGAGGGCAGCTCCCCGACCAGGGAGGGAGGGAGAGATGGTACTGTTCCTTCAGGGCTGTTCCAAGAGCATGTTACTGCACACTCACCACCTACCATCCCTTCAGGACCTTGCTGCTCAAGCCCAGCACCTACCATCCCACATAGACCGTTCCAGGACCTTGCTACTTACACCCAGCACATACTAATCCACCTGGACTATTCCAGGAACTAGCTGATGCACAACCAGTTCAGTACTGGTCAGTCATTCAGAACCTTCCTATTGTGCACACCCCACACACACAATTTTGAACCCTGTTCTGAACCCGTGTTTTCTGGGGTTATGCGAATACAGCAGCCCGTCCTCCAAACAAAGACCCAAAAGTGATTCCATGCACCCGCCAAACCCCCTGTTTATGAATGTGAAACGGTTTACACACGACTCACAACAGATGACGTTCGAACATATCCGGAACAAGTGCTTCACTGACGAATTTTGTTCGAACCACAACGCTGTAAATGCTTCACCCACGTACTACAAATACAAATAATCGCCAACAGAACCTAAACACCTAACCTAACCTATGCCTATATTTTCACAATATGCTAATATATTATAATAATAATTTATATTTGAGAAATTCTTGTTTTGAATGAACAGCTTGAAAAGAATTATGAATCCGTCTGTGGGGTCGACCGCTGGATGTAATGGACTGAGTTGAGGACGGGCTGGAATATGTTGTGATTTATAATCTTATTTTTTAGCACTTTCAAAGATGTTTATGATGTGTGAAGTTAGAGCTATTGGTCTCTAATTTTTGCATCTGCTTTACTACCTCCTTTGTGAAGTGGCGCGATCTCCGCTGTTTTAAGAATGTTAGGGATGAGAAATTATTCACATGAAAAGAAACAATACGAACAATAATTCTCAGAAAAGTGTTGGTCGGTCTGCCAGACTGCTTATACGAAATCGACCACAGGCCAGCCTGTCTGCCCGTCTCCCAGACACCCCGTACATGTTCTGTCCTCCCGCTACCGTCACCTGTCACACCCGTCTCCAGAGCCCCACGTTCAGGGTATTCATCGTCCTCCTCCTCGTCCTACAAGTATTCGTTTGCCTTGTTCGGGTTGAATGTAGACACAGTAGTCGCTTCTGTATATATTTATTGAGTGAGGCAAACAGGTGTATAACTGGCCAGCCGAGGTCCACCTACTCTGGGTCTGTGAGGATAACTGAGGCTGCTGGGAGCATGCCTGATGCTCCTCTGTCTGGCATGACGTCAGAGGCCTACTTGCCTGTGATTGGTTACATTTCAACTGACAGAATTTGAGTATAACACCGCTCGGACACGCTACCAAGTCGACGTCCCTTGTCGACAAGCTCTGGCTAGCTATATAGTTACAATGATACTGAAAGGACCTCGGTGGCATACAATAATGGCTTACATGTGAAATTTGCATAATAAAACATTGAAAGAAGATCAGGTGTGCGTAATACAAACAACTCGGCATATATGCACCAAAAAAAAAAAATTCATCATAATAGGTGAAAATCATGGTAACAATGCTTTGATTAAACCAGAGTATTAAGAACATGTGTATGTCTACTGATCAGATATGAACAATACAACTCAAGGTATTGCCTAACCGCCGCTGCCACCAGTATTCGTTTGCCTTGTTCGGGTTGAATGTAGACACAGTAGTCGCTTCTGTATATATTTATTGAGTGAGGCAAACAGGTGTATAACTGGCCAGCCGAGGTCCACCTACTCTGGGTCTGTGAGGATAACTGAGGCTGCTGGGAGCATGCCTGATGCTCCTCTGTCTGGCATGACGTCAGAGGCCTACTTGCCTGTGATTGGTTACATTTCAACTGACAGAATTTGAGTATAACACCAGGAGGAGGACGAACCTAAAACTAACAGCTTGGCTGTGATTGGATAACATTTCCATAAATCACATGATTAGGAGATTCGTCTCTCGAATATTGCCTTTATAAACACTGTTGACCTGAAGGGTCAAGATTGGGTTTAGAGCAGAACTGGTTGTTTCGGGTTTAATTTAGCTGTTGCGTTTTGTCCTGGATGTGGACACAGGCACGTGTTAAGAGCTGAAAATTATAACGCGCTTGTTTCTAAATTCAGATATAGATGGGTACATGCGCTGACCTAACACCAGGCGCGAGTGACGTTGTTGTGGCTCCCTTCTCACAAAGGAGTGCAGGAGCATGATTGATTGTAACCTTGAGATTTTATATAATTATATATATATATATATAATATATATAATTATAACTAATATATATATAAGTATATTTTGGTAGCAGTCTTTCCTGTAGACATATATTATTAAATATGACCGAAAAAGTAAGATTAATAATTCTAACACGAATTTTCTCAATCTTTCGTACATTTCGCTTCACTGTTGGAGGTAAATAAAAAATCAATGTACCAAAATTCATTTTTATTTCTAGTCTTATTTTATTTCTAGTCTAGACTAGAAATAAAAATGAATTTTGGAGAATTGATTTTTGATTTACCTCCAACAGTGAAGCGAAATGTACGAAAGATTGAGAAAATTCGTGTTAAAATTATTAATCTTACTTTTTCGGTCATATATATATATATATATATATATATATATATATATATATATATATATAGAAATCGACCACGACTAGGTACGATATATATATATATATATATATATATATATATATATATATATATCGTACCTAGTATCCAGAACGCACTTCTCAGCCTACTATGCAAGGCCCAATTTGCCTAATAAGCCAAGTTTTCATGAATTAATTGTTTTTCGACTACCTAACCTAACCTAACTTTTTCGGCTACCTAACCTAACCAATAAAGATAGGTTAGGTTAGGTTAGGTAGGGTTGGTTAGGTTCGGTCATATATCTACGTTAATTTTAACTCCAATAAAAAAAATTGACCTCATACATAATGAAATGGGTAGCTTTATCATTTCATAAGAAAAAAATTAGAGAAAATATATTAATTCAGGAAAACTTGGCATATTAGGCAAATCGGGCCTTGCATAGTAGGCTGGGAAGTGCGTTCTGGCTACTAGGTACGACATATATATATAATATATATATATATATATATATATATATATATATATATATATATATATATATATATATATATATATATATATATATATATATATATATATATATATAATATTAATGTATGCATGTGCTTGAGTCTACAGTTTAGACCTTTTGTCTAAGTACAAGACCTAATTGAACTCCTCAGATGAGGCAAAATTGTAATTATTTTTTATCAATAATGATGTTAATAATAAAAAATGAGCCTGATAATGTTGACGCCCTTGAAGATGATAAGAGTGCTGGACATTGCCTCATTCTCATCTTTTAGGATTTCACTCATTTCTTTTTCATCCTCTATGGACGAACCTTCAGCTGTAAGTACAGATCCAATAGTGGTGGATGTTTTTTTATTTTAATTTCGCATGTGAAAACAAAATATTTCAGATTTTTCTTTATCTCTTGATTAGCCTTCTGTTCGGTTCCTTTCCTAAGACTGGAACGATCGCTTCATCGTCTGCTCTCTTTCCTCCATGTCTGTCTCTCGTGTTTCTTTTAAAGTCGTGTATGCTTACCACGCCCTCATCCTTCCCTCAGCCCCCCCCCCCTCCATCCCTCTGTTGTGACGCTCCCTCCCATCCCTCTACTGTCACTGTCACCCCCTCACCCCACCCATCCTCCTATCCCACCACCTATTTGTCACGTCACGCCTGTATTGCCTTACCCTATTTCCCTGTGAGAGTTCTTCCCGCCCTCTGGAAGAGTATCTTGGACGCAAGATGATGGATTACCACACCTTGGAGGTCACCTTGGAGGTCACCTTGGAGGTCACCTTGGAGGTCACCTTGAGGGTCACCTTGGAGGTCACCTTGGAGGGCACCTTGGAGGTCACCTTGGAGGGCACCTTGGAGGGCACCTTGGAGGTCACCTTGGAGGGCACCTTGGAGGTCACCTTGGAGGGCACCTTGGAGGTCACCTTGGAGGTCACCTTGGAGGTCACCTTGGAGGTCACCTTGGAGGTCACCTTGAGGGTCACCTTGGAGGTCACCTTGGAGGGCACCTTGGAGGGCACCTTGGAGGGCACCTTGGAGGTCACCTTGGAGGTCACCTTGGAGGGCACCTTGGAGGTCACCTTGGAGCCTGTGAAGTGCAGCTTCTGGCCATGATGGTAGTGGCTTGTGAAGTACAGCTTCTCTGCTTTCAGCGAGCCACTAAACACACTGAAGATTGATAATCCAACTTAATTTTTCATGGATATGAAACCAACATCAAATCATATATCAGATGTCACCCTATCCCCACTGGATTTTGAAGAAGTCATAAACATTATGCCTATGCACTCTGCACCAGGCCCGGAATCCTGGAACTCCATATTCATCAAGAACTGTAAAAAAAAAAAACACTATCGCAGGCCCTTCACATTCTGTGGAGACAAAGCCTAGATACTAGCGTTATCCCTGACTTACTAAAAACAGCAGAGATAGCACCACTCCATAAAAAAGGAAATAAGGTAGAGGCAAAAAATTACAGACCGATAGCACTAACATCACACATCATACAAATCTTTAAAGAGTGCTAAGAAGTAAGATCACAAAATACATGGAATCACAGCATCTCCATAACCCCGGACAACATGGTTTCAGAACAGGGCGCTCTTGCCTGTCACAGTTGCTGGACCACTATGATATGGCATTAGATGCCATGGAAGACAAACAAAACTTTAATGTAATTTACACAGCTTTCGCAAAACCGTTCGACAAATGTGACCATGGAGTTATTGCACATAAAATGTGTTCAAAGGAATTACTGGGAAAATAGGCAGATCTACAATTTCCTGAATAACGGAACCCACTGTGTAATAGTCAAAATAAATCCAGCCCATCAACCGTGAAGAGCTCAGTCCCCCCAGGGTACTGTGCTTGCTCCAGTACTTTTTCTCAATCTCATATCGGATATAGACAAGGACACAACCTATAGTACTGTATCTTCCTTGGCAGATGACATCAGGTTTTTTTTATGAGAGTAGATAAAATATAGGACGCGGCAAACCTCCAATCAGACATAAATTAGGTCTTTCTATGGGTTACAGAAAATATGGTGTTTAACGAAGATTTAAAGTTCCAGCTCATGCGCTATGGAAAAAATAAAAATATAAAAACAGAAACTATGTACAAAATTCAGTCAAATCATAAACGAAAAGGCAATGTAGAGGATCTGGGTGTACTCATGGCGGAAGACCTTACCTTTAAAGAACACAATAAAGTAGCTTTTACAATTGTAAGAAAAATGACAGGTTGGATAACAAGAACTTTTCACACTACAGATGCTATACCTATGATGATGCTTTTCAAGACGCTAGTGCTCTCTAGAGTGGAGTACTGCTGCACAATGACAGCCCCTTTCAAAGCTGGAGAAATTGCTGACCTGGAGAGCGTGCAGAGATCCTTTACTGCTAGAACCCACTCAGTAAAACATCTAAACTACTGGGACCGACTAAAATGTCTTAATCTGTATTTTCTTGAGCCCAGGCGAGACAGAGACAATAATTTACAAGTGGACAATATTAGAGGGGCTGGTCCCAAACCTGCACACAGAAATAACACCACATGAGACCAGAAGGCATGGCAGGATGTGCAGAATACCCCCGTTGAAGAGCAGAGGTGCAACAGGTACTCTGAGAGAGAACTATCAACATCAGAGGCCCGAGACTGTTCAACACGCTTCCACTACACATAAGGGACATAACTGGCCGACCCCTCACAGTGTTCAAGAGAGAACTGGATAAACACCTCCAAAGAATACCTGATCAACTAGGCTGCGAGCATCCTCTTCCAACAGCTTGGTTGAACAGACGACCAACCGGGAGGCCTGGTCGGAGACTGGGCCGTCCGCCCCCCGCCCACTGTGTGGCCGTCCGCCCGCAGCGTAGCCGTCCGCCCCCCGCCCGCAGTGTGGCCGTCCGCCCCTCGCCCGCAGTGTGGCCGTCCGCCCCTCGCCCGCAGTGTGGCCGTCCGCCCCTCGCCCGCAGTGTGGCCGTCCGCCCCCCGCCCGCTGTGTGGCCGTCCGCCCCCCGCCCGCAGTGTGGCCGTCCGCCCCCCGCCCGCAGTGTGGCCGTCCGCCCCCCGCCCGCAGTGTGGCCGTCCGCCCCCCGCCCGCAGTGTGGCCGTCCGCCCCCCGCCCGCAGTGTGGCCGTCCGCCCCCCGCCCGCAGTGTGGCCGTCCGCCCCTCGCCCGCAGTGTGGCCGTCCGCCCCCCGCCCACTGTGTGGCCGTCCGCCCCCCGCCCGCTGTGTGGCTGTCCACCCCTCGCCCGCAGTGTGGCCGTCCGCCCCCCGCCCGCAGTGTGGTCCCCGCCCACTGTGTGGCCGTCCGCCCCCCGCCCACTGTGTGGCCGTCCGCCCCCCGCCCACTGTGTGGCCGTCCGCCCCCTGCCCGCAGTGTGGTCCCCGCCCACTGTGTGGCCAATAAGCACACCAATAAACAACATGAAAGTTGATGACCCAGACAGCTTCTTTATGAATGACATTCAAGCTGCAGATAATATAACGGATATTACCACAAACTCGGAAGACTTTGAAAGAGAAATTGATAATATGCCTATGCACTCAGCTCCTGGGCCTGACCCATGGAATTCAATATTCATAAAGAAATGTAAAGTACCAGTAGCGAGAGCACTCAGCGTAATATGGAGAAAGAGCCTGGATACAGGGGAGATACCAGCAGCACTTAAATCTGCAGATATAGCTCCGTTGCACAAGGGGGGGGGGGAGTAAAGCCTTGGCAAAAAATTATAGGCCAGTTGCACTAACATCACACATAATAAAAGTGTTTGAAAGAGTGATTAGGAATCAAATTTCTAGTTTTATGGAAAACAATGAATTGCACAATCCAGGACAACATGGATTTAGAGCGGGAAGATCCTGTCTGTCACAGTTACTCAACCACTATGACAAAATCACAGAAGCCCTAGAAGAAAAGCAAAATGCAGGTGTTGTATACACAGACTTTGCAAAGGCGTTCGACAAATGTGACCATGGGGTGATAGCTCACAAAATGAGGTCAATGGGAATAACTGGAAAAGTAGGACGCTGGATACTCAATTTCCTGTCGAACAGAACACAAAGAGTAACAGTCAATCAGATAAAATCGAGTCCAAGCGATGTTAAAAGCTCTGTACCTCAAGGTACAGTCCTTGCACCGCTACTGTTCCTTATTCTCATATCTGATATAGACAAAAATACACGCCACAGCTTCGTGTCGTCCTTTGCAGATGACACAAAAATCAGCATGAAAATTACCTCTGCTGAAGACATTGAAAAACTACAAGCAGATGTCAACAAAGTTTTTGATTGGGCAGCAGAAAATAACATGATGTTTAACAGTGATAAATTTCAGATACTCAGGTACGGCAAAAATGAGGATCTGAAACATAATACAGGGTACAAAACACAATCGAATCTTCCCATAGTAGAAAAACAGCATGTCAAGGATTTGGGAATAATGATGTCCGACGATCTAACGTTTAGGGAGCATAACCAAGCAAATATCGCGTCAGCCAGAAAAATGATCGGATGGATTACGAGAACTTTCAAATCCAGGGATCCCATCACAATGGTTGTACTCTTCAAGTCACTTGTACTGTCCCGTCTCGAGTACTGCTCAGTACTCACTTCCCCTTTCAGAGCAGGAGAGATTGCTGAAATAGAGGGAATACAGAGAACATATACGGCACGCATAGACGAGATAAAACACCTAAATTATTGGGATCGTCTCAAAGCTCTCCAAATGTACTCTCTAGAAAGGAGACGAGAGAGATATCAAATAATATACACATAGAAAATACTGGAGGGTCAGGTCCCAAATCTACACAGTAAAATAACAACGTACTGGAGTGAACGATATGGAAGAAAATGCAAGATTGAACCCGTGAAGAGCAGAGGTGCCATAGGCACAATCAGAGAGCACTGTATAAACATCAGGGGTCCGCGGTTGTTCAACGTCCTCCCAGCGAGCATAAGAAATATTGCCGGAACAACCGTGGACATCTTCAAGAGAAAACTGGACGGTTTTCTAAGAGAAGTTCCGGATCAGCCGGGCTGTGGTGGGTACGTGGCCCTGCGGGCCGCTCCAAGCAACAGCCTGGTGGACCAAACTCTCACAAGTCGAGCCTGGCCTCGGGCCGGGCTTGGGGAGTAGAAGAACTCCCAGAACCCCATCAACCAGGTATCAACCAGGTATCAACCAGGCCGTCCGCCCACTGTGTGGCCGTCCGCCCACTGTGTGGCCGTCCGCCCCCTGTGTGGCCGTCCGCCCCCCGCCCACTGTGTGGCCGTCCGCCCCCCGCCCGCAGTGTGGCCGTCCGCCCCCCGCCCGCTGTGTGGCCGTCCGCCCCCCGCCCGCAGTGTGGCCGTCCGCCCCCCGCCCGCTGTGTGGCCGTCCGCCCCCCGCCCGCAGTGTGGCCGTCCGCCCCCCGCCCGCAGTGTGGTCCCCGCCCACTGTGTGGCCGTCCGCCCACTGTGTGGCCGTCCGCCCCCCGCCCACTGTGTGGCCGTCCGCCCCCCGCCCGCTGTGTGGCCGTCCGCCCCCCGCCCGCAGTGTGGTCCCCGCCCACTGTGTGGCCGTCCGTCCCCCGCCCACTGTGTGGCCGTCCGCCCCCCGCCCGCAGTGTGGTCCCCGCCCACTGTGTGGCCGTCCGCCCCCCGCCCGCTGTGTGGCCGTCCGCCCCCCGCCCGCAGTGTGGCCGTCCGCCCCCCGCCCACTGTGTGGCCGTCCGCCCCCCGCCCGCAGTGTGGCCGTCCGCCCCCCGCCCGCTGTGTGGCCGTCCGCCCCCCGCCCGCAGTGTGGTCCCCGCCCACTGTGTGGCCGTCCGCCCCCCGCCCACTGTGTGGCCGTCCGCCCCCCGCCCACTGTGTGGCCGTCCGCCCCCCGCCCGCAGTGTGGTCCCCGCCCGCAGTGTGGCCATCCGCCCCCCGCCCACTGTGTGGCCGTCCGCCCCCCGCCCGCAGTGTGGCCGTCCGCCCCCCGCCCGCAGTGTGGCCGTCCGCCCCCCGCCCGCAGTGTGGTCCCCGCCCACTGTGTGGCCGTCCGCCCCCCGCCCGCAGTGTGGTCCCCGCCCACTGTGTGGCCGTCCGCCCCCCGCCCGCTGTGTGGCCGTCCGCCCCCCGCCCGCAGTGTGGCCGTCCGCCCCCCGCCCGCAGTGTGGCCCCCCGCCCCCCGCCCGCAGTGTGGCCGTCTGCCCCCCGCCCGCAGTGTGGCCGCCCGCCCCCCGCCCGTAATGTGGCCGTCCGCCCCCCGCCCACAGTGTGGCCGTCCGCCCCCCGCCCGCAGTGTGGCCGTCCGCCCCCCGCCCACAGTGTGGCCGCCCGCCCCCCGCCCGCAGTGTGGCCGTCTGCCCCCCGCCCACAGTGTGGCCGCCCGCCCCCCGCCCGCAATGTGGCCGTCCGCCCCCCGCCCACAGTGTGGCCGTCCGCCCCCCGCCCGCAGTGTGGCCGTCCGCCCCCCGCCCACAGTGTGGCCGTCCGCCCCCCGCCCACAGTGTGGCCGCCCGCCCCCCGCCCGCAGTGTGGCCGTCTGCCCCCCGCCCACAGTGTGGCCGTCCGCCCCCCGCCCGCAGTGTGGCCGTCCGCCCCCCGCCCACAGTGTGGCCGCCCGGGGCTGCCTTCCCGCCCGCCTGACACTGGGCGCGCCTAGCAGCTCTTCACCCAGCGTATAAAGACCTAACCCCGCTCCTCACTTTCCACCATTACAAATCAGGCTGAGAGTAACGAGAAAAGTTTTAAGTTAAGACAGTCACGGCTCTCTCGTTTTAGCACGGTCTGGTGCAGGGTGCAGGCCACGACCTGCCCTGTGTACCCTGTGGTAACTTGGGCATCCAGGGCCACGACCTGCCCTGTGTACCCTGTGGTAACTTTGGCATCCACGACCACGACCTGCCTTGTGTACCCTGTGGTAACTTTGGCATCCAGGGCCACGACCTGCCCTGTGTACCCTGTGGTAACTTTGGCATCCAGGGCCACGACCTGCCTTGTGTACCCTGTGGTAACTTTGGCATCCAGGGCCACGACCTGCCTTGTGTACCCTGTGGTAACTTGGGCATCCAGGGCCACGATCTGCCTTGTGTACCCTGTTTTAACTTGGGCATCCAGGGCCACGACCTGCCTTGTGTACCCTGTGGTAACTTGGGCATCCAGGGTGTAGGCCACGACCTGCCTTGTGTACCCCTGTGATAATTTGGGCATCCAGGGCCACGACCTGCCTTGTGTACCCTGTGGTAACTTGGGCATCCAGGGCCACGACCTGCCTTGTGTACCCTGTGGTAACTTTGGCATCCAGGGCCACGACCTGCCTTGTGTACCCTGTGGTAACTTGGGCATCCAGGGCCACGACCTGCCTTGTGTACCCTGTGGTAACTTGGGCATCCAGGGCCACGACCTGCCTTGTGTACCCTGTGGTAACTTAGGCATCCAGGGCCACGACCTGCCTTGTGTACCCTGTGGTAACTTGGGCATCCAGGGCCACGACCTGCCTTGTGTACCCTGTGGTAACTTGGGCATCCAGGGCCACGACCTGCCTTGTGTACCCTGTGGTAACTTGGGCATCCAGGGCCACGACCTGCCTTGTGTACCCTGTGGTAACTTTGGCATCCAGGGCCACGACCTGCCTTGTGTACCCTGTGGTAACTTAGGCATCCAGGGCCACGACCTGCCTTGTGTACCCTGTGATAACTTGGGCATCCAGGGCCACGACCTGCCTTGTGTACCCTGTGATAACTTGGGCATCCAGGGCCACGACCTGCCTTGTGTACCCTGTGATAACTTGGGCATCCAGGGCCACGACCTGCCTTGTGTACCCTGTGGTAACTTGGGCATCCAGGGCCACGACCTGCCTTGTGTACCCTGTGGTAACTTGGGCATCCAGGGCCACGACCTGCCTTGTGTACCCTGTGGTAACTTGGGCATCCAGGGCCACGACCTGCCTTGTGTTCCCTGTGGTAACTTTGGCATCCAGGGCCACGACCTGCCTTGTGTACCCTGTGGTAACTTGGGCAGTCTATGCCCTCTCCTGTTGGCAGGGTGGCTACACCGGGGCGTGCGCGCGGGTTGGCTACACCAGTAAACCTCAAGATAACCTCAAGATAACCTCAAGAATCATCTCAAGATAACCAGGGCGCGCTCAAGGGTGGTTATAGACTTTGAGTTGGTACCAGCTGCGCGCCTGCACATTTCTGATGGATAAGTGCGGATTCCAAGTTATGTAACCTTCAGCATATCATGGTGTATGGAGATAAGGCATGCGTCTGGGATTACCCAGCATGCTGGTTCGGTCCCCGTCCTGCCCCAAAGATGTTATCATGAAGCTATGTTTAGCACCCCAACAAAGAGGATGAGAGATGAACATCCGGATACAGCATCTTCGAGAGATGAACATCCGGATACAGCATCTTCGAGAGATGAACATCCGGATACAGCATCTTCGAGAGATGAACATCCGGATACAGCATCTTCGAGAGATGAACATCCGGATACAGCATCTTCGAGAGATGAATATCCGGATACAGCATCTTCGAGAGATGAACATCCGGATACAGCATCTTCGAGAGATGAACATCCGGATACAGCATCTTCGAGAGATGAACATCCGGATACAGCATCTTCGAGAGATGAACATGCGGATACAGCATCTTCGAGAGATGAACATCCGGATACAGCATCTTCGAGAGATGAACATCCGGATACAGCATCTTCGAGAGATGAATATCCGGATACAGCATCTTCGAGAGATGAACATCCGGATACAGCATCTTCGAGAGATGAACATCCGGATACAGCATCTTCGAGAGATGAACATCCGGATACAGCATCTTCGAGAGATGAACATCCGGATACAGCATCTTCGAGAGATGAACATCCGGATACAGCATCTTCGAGAGATGAACATCCGGATACAGCATCTTCGAGAGATGAACATCCGGATACAGCATCTTCGAGAGATGAACATCCGGATACAGCATCTTGGAGAGATGAACATCCGGATACAGCATCTTGGAGAGATGAACATCCGGATACAGCATCTTCGAGAGATGAACATCCGGATACAGCATCTTCGAGAGATGAACATCCGGATACAGCATCTTCGAGAGATGAACATCCGGATACAGCATCTTCGAGAGATGAACATCCGGATACAGCATCTTGGAAAGATGAACATCCGGATACAGCATCTCCGTGGACGCTTTATCCGGATAATACATCCGATATTAACACGACCTCACTAGAGTTGGAAATAGAAATTGATATCTTGCCCAAGCACTCGGCCCGGGGGTCTCGGAATTCCACATTAAATTATGATGAAGTGCAAAGTGGCATTATCAGGAGCGCTCATTGTAGCATGAAGAACACGCTTGGTGAGCTCCCTCGAGCACACACCATCTCAGACACCTCTATTTTACAAGAACTATAATACAATCAAATTGTACAAGACGCATTAAAAGATTAGTAACAGCATTTTGGTAACTTTATAGACTTAATTCATCTTTAACAAATTCAGTTTTTTTCGCTAATTTTGTCTTGTTTGTGAATCTTGAAGACTCGTCGACGTTTAGTTGGAGATGGAGCCGTTCAAATGGAGTTGAGCCGCTGTGGTTGTCAGTAGCCCGGCTGTTAAGGCTACCTGTGCCGCCTGGCTCCCTGGGGGAGGCTACCTGTGCCACCTGGCTCCCTGGGGGAGGCTACCTGTGCCACCTGGCTCCCTGGGGGAGGCTACCTGTGCCGCCTGGCTCCCTGGGGGAGGCTACCTGTGCCGCCTGGCTCCCTGGGGGAGGCTACCTGTGCCGCCTGGCTCCCTGGGGGAGGCTACCTGTGCCGCCTGGCTCCCTGGGGGAGGCTACCTGTGCCGCCTGGCTCCCTGGGGGAGGCTACCTGTGCCGCCTGGCTCCCTGGGGGAGGCTACCTGTGCCGCCTGGCTCCCTGGGGGAGGCTGCCTGTGCCGCCTGGCTCCCTGGGGGAGGCTGCCTGTGCCGCCTGGCTCCCTGGGGGAGGCTGCCTGTGCCGCCTGGCTCCCTGGGGGAGGCTGCCTGTGCCGCCTGGCTCCCTGGGGGAGGCTGCCTGTGCCGCCTGGCTCCCTGGGGGAGGCTGCCTGTGCCGCCTGGCTCCCTGGGGGAGGCTGCCTGTGCCGCCTGGCTCCCTGGGGGAGGCTGCCTGTGCCGCCTGGCTCCCTGGGGAAGGCTGCCTGTGCCGCCTGGCTCCCTGGGGGAGGCTGCCTGTGCCGCCTGGCTCCCTGGGGGGAGGCTGCCTGTGCCGCCTGGCTCCCTGGGGGGAGGCTGCCTGTGCCGCCTGGCTCCCTGGGGGAGGCTGCCTGTGCCGCCTGGCTCCCTGGGGGAGGCTGCCTGTGCCGCCTGGCTCCCTGGGGAAGGCTGCCTGTGCCGCCTGGCTCCCTGGGGGAGGCTGCCTGTGCCGCCTGGCTCCCTGGGGGAGGCTGCCTGTGCCGCCTGGCTCCCTGGGGGAGGCTGCCTGTGCCGCCTGGCTCCCTGGGGGAGGCTACCTGTGCCGCCTGGCTCCCTGGGGGAGGCTACCTGTGCCGCCTGGCTCCCTGGGGGAGGCTGCCTGTGCCGCCTGGCTCCCTGGCGGAGGCTGCCTGTGCCGCCTGGCTCCCAGGGGGAGGCTGCCTGTGCCGCCTGGCTCCCAGGGGGAGGCTGCCTGTGCCGCCTGGCTCCCAGGGGGAGGCTGCCTGTGCCGCCTGGCTCCCTGGGGGAGGCTGTCTGTGCCGCCTGGCTCCCTGCGGGAGGCTGTCTGTGCCGCCTGGCTCCCTGGGGGAGTCTGCTTGACTCCCTGGTGGAGGCTGCCTGTGCCGCCTCCCTGGGGGAGGCTACCTGTGCCGCCTGGCTCCCTGGGGGAGGCTGCCTGTGCCGCCTGGCTTCCTGCGGGAGGCTGCCTGTGCCGCCTGGCTCCCTGGGGGCGGCTGCCTGTGCCGCCAGGCTCCCTGGGGGCGGCTACCTGTGCCGCCTGGCTCCCTGGGGGCGGCTACCTGTGCCGCCTGGCTCCCTGGGGGCGGCTACCTGTGCCGCCTGGCTCTTTGGGGGAGGCTACCTGTGCCGCCTGGCTCCCTGGGGGAGGCTACCTGTGCCGCCTGGCTCCCTGGGGGAGGCTACCTGTGCCGCCTGGCTCCCTGGGGGAGGCTACCTGTGCCGCCTGGCTCCCTGGGGGAGGCTACCTGTGCCGCCTGGCTCCCTGGGGGAGGCTACCTGTGCCGCCTGGCTCCCTGGGGGAGGCTACCTGTGCCGCCTGGCTCCCTGGGGGAGGCTACCTGTGCCGCCTGGCTCCCTGGGGGAGGCTACCTGTGCCGCCTGGCTCCCTGGGGGAGGCTACCTGTGCCGCCTGGCTCCCTGGGGGAGGCTACCTGTGCCGCCTGGCTCCCTGGGGGAGGCTACCTGTGCCGCCTGGCTCCCTGGGGGAGGCTACCTGTGCCGCCTGGCTCCCTGGGGGAGGCTACCTGTGCCGCCTGGCTCCCTGGGGGAGGCTGCCTGGCTCCCTGGGGGAGGCTGCCTGTGCCGCCTGGCTCCCTGGGGGAGGCTGCCTGTGCCGCCTGGCTCCCTGGGGGAGGCTGCCTGGCTCCCTGGGGGAGGCTGCCTGGCTCCCTGGGGGAGGCTGCCTGGCTCCCTGGGGGAGGCTGCCTGGCTCCCTGGGGGAGGCTGCCTGGCCAACCCGGCCCCCTTCATTGATCTTGAAGGGTGAACCCCGGGTGTGTTACAGGCCTTCCCCGCCACCACCACTGGCCTCCCTGGCCACTCCTCCACCACCACCACCACCGCCACCACTGGCCTCCCTGGCCACTCCTCCACCACCACCACTGGCCTCCCTGGCCACTCCTCCACCACCACCACCGCCACCACTGGCCTCCCTGGCCACTCCTCCACCACCACCACCGCCACCACTGGCCTCCCTGGCCACTCCTCCACCACCACCACTGGCCTCCCTGGCCACTCCTCCACCACCACCACCACCGCCACCGCCACCACTCGCCTCCCTGGCTACTCCACCACCACCACCACTACCGCCACCACTGGCCTCCCTGGCCACTCCACCACCACCACCACCACCACCGCCACCACTGGCCTCCCTGGCCACTCCACCACCACCGCCACCACTGGCCTCCCTGGCCACTCCACCACCACCGCCACCACTGGCCTCCCTGGCCACTCCACCACCACCACCACCACCACTACCACCACCACCACCACCGCCACCACTGGCCTCCCTGGCCACTCCACCACCACCACCACCGCCACCACTGGCCTCCCTGGCCACTCCACCACCACCACCACCACCACCACCACCGCCACCACTGGCCTCCCTGGCCACTCCACCACCACCGCCACCACTGGCCTCCCTGGCCACTCCACCACCACCACCACCACCGCCACCACTGGCCTCCCTGGCTACCTGGTTGATACCTGGTTGATGGGGTTCTGGGAGTTCTTCTACTCCCCAAGCCCGGCCCGAGGCCAGGCTTGACTTGTGAGAGTTTGGTCCACCAGGCTGTTGCTTGGAGCGGCCCGCAGGGCCACATGCCCACCACAGCCCGGTTGGGTATGTGGCACTCCTTCGAGGAAACTATCTAGTTTCCTCCTGAAGATGTCCACAGTTGTTCCGGCAATATTTCTTTTGCTCTCTGGGAGGACGTTGAACAACCGCGGACCTCTGATGTTTATACAGTGTTCTCTGATTGTGCCTATGGCACCCCTGGTCTTCACTGGTTTTATTCTGCATTCGGATTTGGGACATGTGTACATTTCTTCCATGTGTATATTATTTGATATCTCTTCCGTCGTCTTTCTAGAGAGTTCCTTTGGAGAGCTTTGAGACGATCCCAATAATTTAGGTGCTTTATTGCGTCTATGCGTGCCGTATATGTTCTCTGTATTCCCTCTATTTCAGCAATCTCTCCTGCTCTGAAGGGGGAAGTGAGTACTGAGCAGTACTCAAGACGGGACAACACAAGTGACTTGAAGAGTACAACCATTGTGATGGGATCCCTGGATTTGAAAGTTCTCGTAATCCATCTGATCATTTTTCTGGCTGTCGCAATACTTGCTTGGTTATGCTCCCTAAACGTTAGGTCGTCAGACATCATTATTCCCAAATCCTTTACATGTTGCTTTCCTACTATGGGCAAATTTGATTGTTTTGTAAGCTGTATTATGTTTAAGGTTCTCATTATTACCGTACCTGAGTACCTGGAATTTATCGCTGTTAAACATCATGTTATTTTCTGCTGCCCAGTCGAAAACTTTATTTACTACTATTCCAAATCCCAAAATACTAATCCTACTAATCCCAAATCCCACCACTGTTGTTAGTGACCACCTTCCCCCCCTCCCTTCAATCTCTTGCTCGCCCCCACAAACTCCTGTTATCCCCACACCCTCTCCACCCCCCCAGCTGCCATCACCCCCCCCCAGCTGCCATCACCCCCCCCCAGCTGCCATCACCCCCCCCAGCTGCCATCACCCCCCCAGCTGCCATCACCCCCCCCCCAGCTGCCATCACCCCCCCCAGCTGCCATCACCCCCCCCAGCTGCCATCACCCCCCCCAGCTGCCATCACCCCCCCAGCTGCCATCACCCCCCCAGCTGCCATCACCCCCCCCCCCAGCTGCCATCACCCCCCCCAGCTGCCATCACCCCCCCAGCTGCCATCACCCCCCCCCCAGCTGCCATCACCCCCCCCCAGCTGCCATCACCCCCCCAGCTGCCATCACCCCCCCAGCTGCCATCACCCCCCCCCAGCTGCCATCACCCCCCCCAGCTGCCATCACCCCCCCCCAGCTGCCATTACCCCCCAGCTGCCATCACCCCCCCAGCTGCCATCACCCCCCCCAGCTGCCATCACCCCCCCAGCTGCCATCACCCCTCCCACCTGCCATCACCCCCCAGCAGCCATCACCCCCCACCTGCCATCACCCCCCAGCAGCCATCACCCCCCAGCAGCCATCACCCCCCAGCAGCCATCACCCCCCAGCAGCCATCACCCCCCCCAGCTGCCATCACCCCCCCAGCTGCCATCACCCCCCCCAGCTGCCATCACCCCCCCAGCTGCCATCACCCCCCTCCAGCTGCCATCACCCCCCCTTCAGCTGCCATCACCCCCCCAGCTGCCATCACCCCCCAGCTGCCATCACCCCCCCAGCTGCCATCACCCCCCCCCAGCTGCCATCACCCCCCCCAGCTGCCATCACCCCCCCCCAGCTACCATCACCCCCCCCCAGCTGCCATCATCCCCCAGCTGCCATCACCCCCCCCAGCTGCCATCACCCCCCCAGCTGCCATCACCCCCCCAGCTGCCATCACCCCCCCAGCTGCCATCACCCCCCCCAGCTGCCATCACCCCCCCCAGCTGCCATCACCCCCCAGCTGCCATCACCCCCCCAGCTGCCATCACCCCCCCAGCTGCCATCACCCCCCCCAGCTGTCATCACCCCCCTTCAGCTGCCATCACCCCCCCCAGCTGCCATCACCCCCCCCAGCTGCCATCACCCCCCCCCAGCTGCCATCACCCCCCCCCAGCTGCCATCACCCCCCCCCAGCTGCCATCACCCCCCCCAGCTGCCATCACCCCCCCCCCCAGCTGCCATCACCCCCCCCCAGCTGCCATCACCCCCCCAGCTGCCATCACCCCCCCCCAGCTGCCATCACCCCCCCAGCTGCCATCACCCCCCCCAGCTGCCATCACCCCCCCAGCTGCCATCACCCCCCCCAGCTGCCATCACTCCCCCCAGCTGCCATCACCCCCCCCAGCTGCCATCACCCCCCCAGCTGCCATCACCCCCCCAGCTGCCATCACCCCCCCCAGCTGCCATCACCCCCCCCAGCTGCCATCACCCCCCCAGCTGCCATCACCCCCCCAGCTGCCATCAGCCCCCCAGCTGCCATCACCCCCCCTAGCTGCCATCACCCCCCCAGCTGCCATCACCCCCCCAGCTGCCATCACCCCACCAGCTGCCATCACCCCACCAGCTGCCATCACCCCCCCAGCTGCCATCACCCCCCAGCTGCCATCACCCCCCAGCTGCCATCACCCCCCCAGCTGCCATCACCCCCCCAGCTGCCATCACCCCCCCAGCTGCCATCACCCCCCAGCTGCCATCACCCCCCCAGCTGCCATCACCCCCACAGCTGCCATCACCCCCACAGCTGCCATCACCCCCACAGCTGCCATCACCCCCCACAGCTGCCATCACCCCCACAGCTGCCATCCCCCCCCAGCTGCCATCACTCCCCCAGCTGCCATCACCCCCCCCCCCAGCTGCCATCACCCCCCCAGCTGCCATCACCCCCCCCAGCTGCCATCACCCCCCCCAGCTGCCATCACCCCCCCAGCTGCCATCACCCCCCCCAGCTGCCATCACCCCCCCCAGCTGCCATCACCCCCCCCAGCTGCCATCACCCCCCCCAGCTGCCATCACCCCCCCCAGCTGCCATCACCCCCCAGCTGCCATCACCCCCCCAGCTGCCATCACCCCCCCAGCTGCCATCACCCCCCCCCAGCTGCCATCACCCCCCCCAGCTGCCATCACCCCCCCCAGCTGCCATCACCCCCCCAGCTGCCATCACCCCCCCAGCTGCCATCACCCCCCCCCTAGCTGCCATCACCCCCCCAGCTGCCATCACCCCCCCAGCTGCCATCACCCCCCCAGCTGCCATCACCCCCCCAGCTGCCATCACCCCCCCAGCTGCCATCACCCCCCCAGCTGCCATCACCCCCCCCCAGCTGCCATCACCCCCCCCCAGCTGCCATCACCCCCCCAGCTGCCATCACCCCCCCAGCTGCCATCACCCCCCCAGCTGCCATCACCCCCCCAGCTGCCATCACCCCCCCAGCTGCCATCACCCCCCCAGCTGCCATCACCCCCCCCAGCTGCCATCACCCCCCCAGCTGCCATCACCCCCCCAGCTGCCATCACCCCCCCAGCTGCCATCACCCCCCCAGCTGCCATCACCCCCCCCCAGCTGCCATCACCCCCCCCAGCTGCCATCACCCCCCCAGCTGCCATCACCCCCCCAGCTGCCATCACCCCCCCAGCTGCCATCACCCCCCCAGCTGCCATCACCCCCCCAGCTGCCATCACCCCCCCAGCTGCCATCACCTCCCCAGCTGCCATCACCCCCCCCAGCTGCCATCACCCCCCCCCAGCTGCCATCACCCCCCCCAGCTGCCATCACCCCCCCCCCAGCTGCCATCACCCCCCCCCAGCTGCCATCACCCCCCCCCCAGCTGCCATCACCCCCCCCAGCTGCCATCAGCCCCCCCCAGCTGCCATCAGCCCCCCCCAGCTGCCATCACCCCCCCCCAGCTGCCATCACCCCCCCCAGCTGCCATCACCCCCCCCCAGCTGCCATCACCCCCCCCCAGCTGCCATCACCCCCCCCCCCAGCTGCCATCACCCCCCCCAGCTGCCATCACCCCCCCCCAGCTGCCATCACCCCCCCAGCTGCCATCACCCCCCAGCTGCCATCATCCCCCCCAGCTGCCACCCCCCCCACACACCTGCCACCCCCCCCACCCCCCACACACCTGCCACCCCCCTACACACCTGCCACCCCCCACACACCTGCCCCACCCCCACCAGCGCGTGTTCCTCACCGCCCCCTGGGGGGGGGGGGCGTTCTTTACCGGTGCTGTAAATCAGCCGCAACAGAAAGGTATTGGCGGGAAGAATGGAAATAATTTAGGTTCATTCGCCCTCTGAATATTGAATTCGGCCAGGGCGAGAGTGGCGTAGATCTGGCCAATGGATATGCCCTAGTGTGGCTGTGGGAGGGGTGTGGCTGTGGGAGGGGGATGTGGGCTGTGGGAGGGGTGTGGCTGTGGGAGGGGTGTGGCTGTGGGAGGGGGATGTGGGCTGTGGGAGGGGGATGTGGGCTGTGGGAGAGGTGTGGCTGTGGGAGGGGTGTGGCTGTGGGAGGGGGATGTGGGCTGTGGGAGGGGTGTGGCTGTGGGAGGGGGATGTGGGCTGTGGGAGGGGTGTGGCTGTGGGAGGGGTGTGGCTGTGGGAGGGGGATGTGGGCTGTGGGAGGGGTGTGGCTGTGGGAGGGGGATGTGGGCTGTGGGAGGGGTGTGGCTGTGGGAGGGGTGTGGCTGTGGGAGGGGGATGTGGGCTGTGGGAGGGGTGTGGCTGTGGGAGGGGGATGTGGGCTGTGGGAGAGGTGTGGCTGTGGGAGGGGTGTGGCTGTGGGAGGGGGATGTGGGCTGTGGGAGGGGTGTGGCTGTGGGAGGGGGATGTGGGCTGTGGGAGGGGTGTGGCTGTGGGAGGGGGATGTGGGCTGTGGGAGGGGTGTGGCTGTGGGAGGGGGATGTGGGCTGTGGGAGGGGTGTGGCTGTGGGAGGGGGATGTGGGCTGTGGGAGGGGTGTGGCTGTGGGAGGGGGATGTGGGCTGTGGGAGGGGGATGTGGGCTGTGGGAGGGGTGTGGCTGTGGGAGGGGGATGTGGGCTGTGGGAGGGGTGTGGCTGTGGGAGGGGTGTGGCTGTGGGCTGTGGGAGGGGTGTGGCTGTGGGAGGGGGATGTGGGCTGTGGGAGGGGTGTGGCTGTGGGAGGGGGATGTGGGCTGTGGGAGGGGTGTGGCTGTGGGAGGGGTGTGGCTGTGGGAGGGGGATGTGGGTGTGTTCCACTACACACAAGGGGCATAACTGGCCGACCCCTCACAGTGTTCAAGAGAGAACTGGATAAGCACCTCCAAAGTATACCTGATCAACCAGGCTGTGACTCATACGTCAGGCTGCGAGCAGCCGCATCCAACAGCCTGGTTGATCAGTCCAGCAACCAGGAGGCCTGGTCGACGACCGGGCCGCGGGGACACTAAACCCCGGAAGCACCTTAAGGTAACCTTAAGGTGGGAGGGGTGTGGGTGTGGGAGGGGTGTGGCTGTGGGAGGGGTGTGGGCTGTGGGAGGGTGCTTGCTTGAGGGCGTGGTTATATCTGGGTGGTGGAAGTGTCCTGGGAGGGGGAGGGGAGGCGCAGGAGAGAGGCTTACAAACTTCCCATCATACATGGCAAAGTTAGCTCTATATTGACCCATATTGTCTACTCCTATCAAAATCTTAGTGTCATCTGCAAATGATGATACAGTGCTGTAGTTTGTATCCTTGTCTATGGCTGATATTAGCATGAGAAAAAGTACCGGATCAGGAGAGCAGTAGAACAGATCAAGTAGATACGTCTACTAGTAGTAGTAGTAGTAGTAGTAGAAAAGAGCAAGTAAGGTACCTTGGGGGACTGAGCTTTTCACAGTAGATGATCCGGATTTTACTGTGTTGACTATTGCACTCGTGGGAGGGAGGGGGGGGGGACAGAGAGAGGTGTTGGTCAATTGGCACCCAACCACACATTGAGAGTACATATTATCATCATGAGAGTACACACTTCCAATATTACATATTACTGTGAGTATTTACCTGAGGTAGTGTTGATAGAATATAGTATTAACAGCACACAATATTGACGGTTGTGCCCAGGCCAGTCGTGTTAATTTTGGTCCTCTTTATTTACAGGTAATATCCCGAGGGGGCTTTAAGGCAGCGTCTGGCAGGCTGTGGCCTTGACCAGGTCGAGTGTGAGGCCTTGACCAGGTCGAGTGTTGTGGCCTTGACCAGGTCGAGTGTGTGGCCTTGACCAGGTCGAGTGTGTGGCCTTGACCAGGTCGAGTGTGTGGCCTTGACCAGGTCGAGTGTGTGGCCTTGACCAGGTCGAGTGTGTGGCCTTGACCAGGTCGAGTGTGTGGCCTCGACCAGGTCGGATGAAGACTCGACAGAGACATGTTCATAGTGTTCGTCACTGAGCCATCACCTTTCCTCGTGCACTGACCAAAATGGCCGACTTGAAGGTAAGTTTGGTCTAAGAGCGCGTCAGGTCTGAAAGTTTACTCCTTAGAGTATTTTAATAAAACAAAATTAATGACTAACTTTCCCTGAACCAAACCCCATCACTTGGGAAATAGTTGGCTCTTAAATCAAGAAGTCCATAGGTACCTTTATTGACACCAGGAGCTGTCCAGTCCTGCAACCAGGAGCTGTCCAGTCCTTCAACCAGGAGCTGTCCAGTCCTGCAACCAGGAGCTGTCCAGTCCTGCAACCAGGAGCTGTCCAGTCCTGCAACCAGGAGCTGTCCAGTCCTGCAACCAGGAGCTGTCCAGTCCTGCAACCAGGAGCTGTCCAGTCCTGCAACCAGGAGCTGTCCAGTCCTGCAACCAGGAGCTGTCCAGTCCTGCAACCAGGAGCTGTCCAGTCCTGCAACCAGGAGCTGTCCAGTCCTGCAACCAGGAGCTGTCCAGTCCTGCAACCAGGAGCTGTCCAGTCCTGCAACCAGGAGCTGTCCAGTCCTGCAACCAGGAGCTGTCCAGTCCTGCTACCAGGAGCTGTCTAGTCCTGCTACCAGGAGCTGTCCAGTCCTGCTACCAGGAGCTGTCCAGTCCTGCTGGTTTTCTTGACACCAGCCGAGACAGTTACCATTACTCCAGTAGAGGCATTGGATGCTAACCTTCCGTTCTCATGTTAAGTCGGACGGCTTCGAAAATTTATGTAATGGTCTCCGCGGTGCCAGAGCTTTGGCAATCAAAGCTTTGGAAGCGTCTGGGCCAGCTTGTGCGCCAGGAAGCGTCTGGGCCAGCCTGTGCGCCAGGAAGCGTCTGGGCCAGCCTGTGCGCCAGGAAGCGTCTGGGCCAGCCTGTGCGCCAGGAAGCGTCTGGGCCAGTTTGTGCGTCTGGGCCAGCCTGTGCGCCAGGAAGCGTTTGGGCCAGCCTGTGCGCCAGGAAGCGTCTGGGCCAGCAAGCGTCTGGGCCAGCAAGCGTCTGGGCCAGCTTGTGCGGCAGGAAGCGTCTGGGCCAGCTTGTGCGCCAGGAAGCGTCTGGGCCAGCTTGTGCGCCAGGAAGCGTCTGGGCCAGCCTGTGCGCCAGGAAGCGTCTGGGCCAGCTTGTGCGCCAGGAAGCGTCTGGGCCAGCTTGTGCGCCAGGAAGCGTCTGGGCCAGCCTGTGCGCCAGGAAGCGTCTGGGCCAGCAAGCGTCTGGGCCAGGAAGCGTCTGGGCCAGCCTGTGCGGCAGGAAGCGTCTGGGCCAGCTTGTGCGCCAGGAAGCGTCTGGGCCAGCCTGTGCGCCAGGAAGCGTCTGGGCCAGCCTGTGCGCCAGGAAGCGTCTGGGCCAGCTTGTGCGCCAGGAAGCGTCTGGGCCAGCCTGTGCGCCAGGAAGCGTCTGGGCCAGCTTGTGCGCCAGGAAGCGTCTGGGCCGGCTTGTGCGCCAGGAAGCGTCTGGGCCAGCTTGTGCGCCAGGAAGCGTCTGGGCCAGCTTGTGCGCCAGGAAGCGTC
Organism: Procambarus clarkii; assembly: GCF_040958095.1. Classification (NCBI taxonomy): domain Eukaryota; kingdom Metazoa; phylum Arthropoda; class Malacostraca; order Decapoda; family Cambaridae; genus Procambarus; species Procambarus clarkii. Next base: position 20,399,320 of record NC_091156.1, read on the forward strand.
TGGGCCAGCTTGTGCGCCAGGAAGCGTCTGGGCCAGCTTGTGCGCCAGGAAGCGTCTGGGCCAGCTTGTGCGCCAGGAAGCGTCTGGGCCAGCTTGTGCGCCAGGAAGCGTCTGGGCCAGCTTGTGCGCCAGGAAGCGTCTGGGCCAGCTTGTGCGCCAGGAAGCGTCTGGGCCAGCTTGTGCGCCAGGAAGCGTCTGGGCCAGCTTGTGCGCCAGGAAGCGTCTGGGCCAGCTTGTGCGCCAGGAAGCGTCTGGGCCAGCTTGTGCGCCAGGAAGCGTCTGGGCCAGCTTGTGCGCCAGGAAGCGTCTGGGCCAGCTTGTGCGCCAGGAAGCGTCTGGGCCAGCTTGTGCGCCAGGAAGCGTCTGGGCCAGCTTGTGCGCCAGGAAGCGTCTGGGCCAGCTTGTGCGCCAGGAAGCGTCTGGGCCAGCTTGTGCGCCAGGAAGCGTCTGGGCCAGCTTGTGCGCCAGGAAGCGTCTGGGCCAGCTTGTGCGCCAGGAAGCGTCTGGGCCAGCTTGCGCCACGGGTGGTGGGTGACAGTGTAGGAGAGCCACGTACAGGACGACGTGGCAGGGATCCGTGGCGCCCGTTGCAGGTGGAACGACTCCCACCTCCAGCTCTCCCTGTACGCATTGTTCCTCTTCTTGTGGTGATGCAATTGCAGCGGCTTCTGATAAGGAGCTTGAGTCTTTAAACTGTGTGTTTACACTTCAGGGAAGTCTAGCAGTTGATTCACACACACTGTGTTACACTCGTGTGTGTGTGTGTGTGTGTGTGTGTGTGTGTTGGGGAAACATACTTGGACCGATCCCTATGGCCTAGGCTAGGGTGGGGGGAGGGGGATGGGTCCTAGTATCCGGAACCTCCACAAGGTTAGGTTAGGATGGGGATCTAGAGATGTTGTACCTCTGGTACTAGCCAGCCAGCCAGCACCTGAAACCGTGGTGCAATCAGAACTATGTACCTAAGCATTGACCTCTACTTATTGGTCCGCCAGGCACTGGGAGAATTGGTACTATTGTTACGGTTAAGTGATAGGTGGAAGGGGGGAGGGGCTGCGGGAATTTAACAGTTTAGAAGCCTACTCTCACAGTATACCCTACAAGAGGTACTCCGAGAGAGAACATCAGAGGCCCGAGACTGCTCAACACGCTTCCACTACACATAAGGGACATAACTGGCCGACCCCTCACAGTGTTCAAGAGTGAGACACCTCCAATGAATACCTGATCAACCAGGCTGTGATTCATACGTCAGGCTGCGAGCAGCTGCGTCCAACAGCCTGATTGACCAGACGATCAGCCCCTCCTTCAAACAAAGACCCAAAAGTGATACCATGCACCCGCCAATCCCCCTGTTTATGAATAAAAAACGGTTTACACATGACTCAACTAATTTCGTTCGAACACTTCCGGAACAAGTGCTTCACTGACGACTTTTGTTCGAACCTCAACGCTGTAAATGCTTCACCCACGTACTACAAATAATCGCCAACAGAACCTAAACACCTAACGTAACCTTTGTCTATATATGCACAATATGCTAATATATTTATAATATTAATTTATATTTGAGAAAGGTCCAATTTTGAATGAACAGCATGTAAAAGTTTATGAATGCGTCTGTGGGGTCGACCGCTGGATGTAATGGACTTGAGTCGAGGACGGGTTGCTATAAATGCTTCACCAACGTACTTCAAAAACAAATAATCGCCAACAGAACCTAAACTCCTTACATAACCTACGCATAACTATACATATAATATTTATGTATAATATTAATTTATATATGATAACAAACCAATATTTAATACTCAGTATGTTAAAATTGATGAATGCATTTGGATAGGACGGCCGCTGCTTTAACCAGCCTAGTGTGAGGACGGCCGCTGCTTTAACCAGCCTAGTGTGAGGACGGCCGCTGCTTTAACCAGCCTAGTGTGAGGACGGCCGCTGCTTTAACCAGCCTAGTGTGAGGACGTCCGCTGCTTTAACCAGCCTAGTGTGAGGACGTCCGCTGCTTTAACCAGCCTAGTGTGAGGACGGCCGCTGCTTTAACCAGCCTAGTGTGAGGACGGCCGCTGCTTTAACCAGCCTAGTGTGAGGACGGCCGCTGCTTTAACCAGCCTAGTGTGAGGACGGGTTGTCTGGGGAGGACGGCCGCTGCTTTAACCAGCCTAGTTTGAGGACGGGTTGTCTGGGGAGGACGGCCGCTGCTTTAACCAGCCTAGTGTGAGGACGGGTTGTCTGGGGAGGACGGCCGCTGCTTTAACCAGCCTAGTGTGAGCTCAACGCAAGGTAACCGCAGGGTATGGTACTTCAACTTCTCGTTCCTCGTGAGAAAAATTTTATATTCATGCTCTGTTAACTCAAACTGGTGACTTGTCAAGCATGACATATATATTGTGTTTAATTTTGATAATGAAATTTTAGTGTAATTTTAATCATGAGAGCGCTCAAGTTCATTCTGCTTTCATTTTTCCTTCGTGGTCAATATTATCATATATAACAAAGTACTTCTGGAGTGTTCTTCAGCAGCCATTGAGATATCAAAAGTCGCGTCCTGTTAATGTTGTTACATCTAGTTCTTTCAGGTGTTTTATTATCTCTTACACTAACTACTGTGTCATCCAGTGTTTCTTCTAGTCTTTCATCTCTCGACCTGGGTCTCCACGTTGGTCCCTGTATAAGATCACTTGAAACCTCTTTATCTAGTTCGTCACATTCCTCCTCCTTATCATTTTCCATTAGACTTATCCCATGTTTCCTTAACCTGATCCCATCATCGTCCTGGAATGTGTTTCACCAAATATGGCTGAACAACAGCTTTGGTTGGGACTTAACTTTTGCTGCAATGTCATTTTCAAATTGCCTCTCAGCTTCCCTCTTGACTCAGGTGTACTCATTTCTGGCTCTCATTAGTGCCCCTTTTGTCCTCTGTTCAAAGTTCTTTTACTTTTTCCCACGATTTTTTTGGTCTTTTCCTTCGCTTGTCTGCATTGCCTGTTGAAGGGGTTTACTTTGGTTTTCTTTCGTCCAACTGCTCCTTGAGTAGGATGAACGGCTCGGCGGCATCTTCACATTTCCGGCCAATGAATTCCCTTCATCTCGTGTACCGTCTTCCCATCAGTTCACTCTGCCATTGGACTTGAAGCAGATAGTCGCTGACGCTGCTGATGTCATCAGGTGTGTGTGTTACTCATCTGCCTCAGCATGTTACTGGGTCTGACCTACTCCTTAAACTCCACTATGTACTCTAGCATGATACTGCAGAGGTCACTAGCGGCCAAGAGACATCTTATACCTTTATCATGTTGACATTTGCCTCATTCTCAGTAAACAGCAGCTCTGGTGATGCTGGAGGGGGTCCTCGCCCCCTTTCTGCTTAACGCTCTGTCACATGTTGCTTCAAGGAACGTGTGCCCTCGGTGTATACCCCGGGGGGGGGTCTACCCCGTGGGGCAGGGGGGTCTACCCCGTGGGGCAGGGGGGGTCTACCCCGTGGGGCAGGGGGGGTCTACCCCGTGGGGCAGGGGGGGTCTACCCCGTGGGGCAGGGGGGGTCTACCCCGTGGGGCAGGGGGGGTCTACCCCGTGGGGCAGGGGGGGTCTACCCCGTGGGGCAGGGGGGTCTACCCCGTGGGGCAGGGGGGTCTACCCCGTGGGGCAGGGGGGTCTACCCCGTGGGGCAGGGGGGAGGGTCTTCATACAGTGTTGCCTTGTAATTAAAATCGCTGGAGTATTAGAGCCTTAGCCCTCGCTTCTGTGACACTGTTACTGTTTTTCCAATTAACTTCAGCCAGTTACTCACTCTCTCGTATTCTTCTCTTGGCCTTGTGTGTGTGTGTGGGGGGGGAAGGGGGATGGTCTGGCCCCCCCCCCCTATCGTATGTTCACTGGTTCATTGCCAATTGTTGACATATTGCTTTTATTTCATTCTATAATTATTACACCCGCACTTTATTCCATGGGTGATGCCTGTGTGGTCTCGTACCACAGGTCGTGTCACGGGTCATTAATATCATACTGAGCGCCGCCCGGGTTTCCACTGCCACTGGGGCAGGAATGGTCAAACGTTTCATTGGTTTATGTTAAAGATATTCTTTGCTTATTCGCCATTTTCGCAGCTTCCGGGAGGTCTTATTTCTATCTCTAATCACTCCTGGTCCCGTGTGTCATGTACTTGACGATGGGTATGACTCCTGTGTTGGTCCGGTGTTGGCCCCCGGTGTTGGATCCCGGTGTTGGGCCCCGGAGTTGCCTCATACTTGGGCCTCCTAGACCCGCAGGGGGAATTGAGGGTGAACGGAGGGGGCGAGTATAAGGGGCGAAGGTGGGTAGGAGAGTGGGGAGAGGTAGAGGGGCGAGTGTGGGATGAGAGGGAAGGAGGGAAGAGGGGGGAGGTTGAGAGTGTAGTGGAGGAGGAGGAGGAGGAGGGGCGGGACAATCGATACTTAGTGTGTAGGGTAGAGGCACCTGGCAGCCAGCCTCCTCTCTCTCTTTGATAATTGTGGAGCAGGAGAGGCGTCTCGGCACCCATTACCTTCTAAGCCTTCTTTACAACTACAAGTATTTAATACACGATTTAAAGTTATTAAATGATTCGAGATCAAAGGTACAGGCCCAGCACTGGTGCTGGCTGGAACCCTCCGTAACACTGGTGCTTGCTGGAACCCTCCGTAACACTGGTGCTTGCTGGAACCCTCCGTAACACTGGTGCTTGCTGGAACCGTCCGTAACACTGGTGCTTGCTGGAACCGTCCGTAACACTGGTGCTGGCTGGAACCCTCCGTAACACTGGTGCTTGCTGGAACCCTCCGTAACACTGGTGCTTGCTGGAACCCTCCGTAACACTGGTGCTTGCTGGAACCGTCCGTAACACTGGTGCTGGCTGGAACCCTCCGTAACACTGGTGCTGGCTGGAACCCTCCGTAACACTGGTGCTGGCTGGAACCCTCCGTAACGCTGGTGCTGGCTGGAACCCTCCGTAACACTGGTGCTGGCTGGAACCCTCCGTAACTCTGGTGCTGGCCGGAACCCTCCGTAACACTGGTGCTGGCTGGAACCCTCCGTAACACTGGTGCTTGCTGGAACCCTCCGTAACACTGGTGCTGGCCGGAACCCTCCGTAACACTGGTGCTGGCCGGAACCCTCCGTAACACTGGTGCTTGCTGGAACCCTCCGTAACACTGGTGCTTGCTGGAACCCTCCGTAACACTGGTGATGGCTGGAACCCTCCGTAACACTGGTGCTTGCTGGAACCCTCCGTAACACTGGTGCTTGCTGGAACCCTCCGTAACACTGGTGCTGGCTGGAACCCTCCGTAACACTGGTGCTTGCTGGAACCCTCCGTAACACTGGTGCTGGCTGGAACCCTCCGTAACACTGGTGCCGGCTGGAACCCTCCGTAACACTGGTGCTGGCTGGAACCCTCCGTAACACTCGTGCTGGCTGGAACCCTCCGTAACACTGGTGCTGGCTGGAACCCTCCGTAACACTGGTGCTGGCTGGAACCCTCCGTAACACTGGTGCTGGCCGGAACCCTCCGTAACACTGGTGCTGGCCGGAACCCTCCGTAACACTGGTGCTGGCCGGAACCCTCCGTAACACTGGTGCTGGCCGGAACCCTCCGTAACACTGGTGCTGGCCGGAACCCTCCGTAACACTGGTGCTGGCCGGAACCCTCCGTAACACTGGTGCTGGCCGGAACCCTCCGTAACACTGGTGCTGGCCGGAACCCTCCGTAACACTGGTGCTGGCCGGAACCCTCCGTAACACTGGTGCTGGCGGGAACCCTCCGTAACACTGGTGCTGGCCGGAACCCTCCGTAACACTGGTGCTGGCCGGAACCCTCCGTAACACTGGTGCTGGCCGGAACCCTCCGTAACACTGGTGCTGGCCGGAACCCTCCGTAACACTGGTGCTGGCCGGAACCCTCCGTAACACTGGTGCTGGCCGGAACCCTCCGTAACACTGGTGCTGGCCGGAACCCTCCGTAACACTGGTGCTGGCCGGAACCCTCCGTAACACTGGTGCTGGCCGGAACCCTCCGTAACCTGGTTGATACCTGGTTGATGGGGTTCTGGGAGTTCTTCTACTCCCCAAGCCCGGCCCGAGGCCAGGCTCGACTTGTGAGAGTTTGGTCCACCAGGCTGTTGCTTGGAGCGGCCCGCAGGGCCACGTACCCACCACAGCCCGGCTGATCCGGAACTTCTCTTAGAAAACCGTCCAGTTTTCTCTTGAAGATGTCCACGGTTGTTCCGGCAATATTTCTTATGCTCGCTGGGAGGACGTTGAACAACCGCGGACCCCTGATGTTTATACAGTGCTCTCTGATTGTGCCTATGGCACCTCTGCTCTTCACTGGTTCAATCTTGCATTTTCTTCCATATCGTTCACTCCAGTACGTTGTTATTTTACTGTGTAGATTTGGGACCTGACCCTCCAGTATTTTCCATGTGTATATTATTTGGTATCTCTCTCGTCTCCTTTCTAGAGAGTACATTTGGAGAGCTTTGAGACGATCCCAATAATTTAGGTGTTTTATCTCGTCTATGCGTGCCGTATATGTTCTCTGTATTCCCTCTATTTCAGCAATCTCTCCTGCTCTGAAGGGGGAAGTGAGTACTGAGCAGTACTCGAGACGGGACAGCACAAGTGACTTGAAGAGTACAACCATTGTGATGGGATCCCTGGATTTGAAAGTTCTCGTAATCCATCCGATCATTTTTCTGGCTGACGCGATATTTGCTTGGTTATGCTCCCTAAACGTTAGATCGTCGGACATCATTATTCCCAAATCCTTGGCATGCTGTTTTTCTACTATGGGAAGATTCGATTGTGTTTTGTACCCTGTATTATGTTTCAGATCCTCATTTTTGCCGTACCTGAGTACCTGAAATTTATCACTGTTAAACATCATGTTATTTTCTGCTGCCCAATCAAAAACTTTGTTGACATCTGCTTGTAGTTTTTCAATGTCTTCAGCAGAGGTAATTTTCATGCTGATTTTTGTGTCATCTGCAAAGGACGACACGAAGCTGTGGCGTGTATTTTTGTCTATATCAGACAAATATATATCTATTTTTATACTATATCAGTAATACTGGTGCTGGCCGGAACCCTCCGTAACACTGGTGCTGGCCGGAACCCTCCGTAACACTGGTGCTGGCCGGAACCCTCCGTAACACTGGTGCTGGCCGGAACCCTCCGTAACACTGGTGCTGGCCGGAACCCTCCGTAACACTGGTGCTGGCCGGAACCCTCCGTAACACTGGTGCTGGCCGGAACCCTCCGTAACACTGGTGCTGGCCGGAACCCTCCGTAACACTGGTGCTGGCCGGAACCCTCCGTAACACTGGTGCTGGCCGGAACCCTCCGTAACACTGGTGCTGGCCGGAACCCTCCGTAACACTGGTGCTGGCCGGAACCCTCCGTAACACTGGTGCTGGCCGGAACCCTCCGTAACACTGGTGCTGGCCGGAACCCTCCGTAACACTGGTGCTGGCCGGAACCCTCCGTAACACTGGTGCTGGCCGGAACCCTCCGTAACACTGGTGCTGGCCGGAACCCTCCGTAACACTGGTGCTGGCCGGAACCCTCCGTAACACTGGTGCTGGCCGGAACCCTCCATAATTTTTGTGACGTTATATTGACAGGTTTATAATTCTTGGCCAAATGCTTTGCTCCTGTGTGGGTATTTTCCTAGCAGGAGTTTGTTTTCAATTTGTTTATATATTTAATTACTGATTTATTGAACTTTAATTTATTATTAATTCAAAGTGGACTGTATATTTATAATTTATCCTGCTAAGTGTTTATCTGTGCACAAGTTGGGGGTGGGGTTATATACATAGCATATACCAGATATAACAAGATATTAAATAAGCTAGTAAATTAATGTGTTAGTACTACTGCTAAAATGGGTTTGTAATTACCTAAGTGTAAGGATATAACCTATACAGGTGTGATAGGAAAATTAGGTCACATGGAGGAGTGGGTCTGTTTATTAGGGAAGACCTTGTATGCTCGGAGCTCCTAAACGTTACAAATGAGGTGGTAGAGGTACTGGGATTAAAAATAGAGAAAATAAAATTAGTGATTATTCTAATATACAAACCGCCAGATGCAACGGCTGAGGAATTCACAGAACAGATAAGCAAAATAGAGAATAGCCTTGATAATTTGGAGAACCCGATACCTGATATTATCTTCCTAGGTGACTTCAACTTGCCTAGTCTCAGGTGGAAAATAGCAAACAATAATATTATACCAGGAAATCTATCAGGACCTAACCAACCACAGATTAGAGAACTACTTAGATTCTGTGACAGTTTCACTCAATCAGCAGATATCGGAGCCAACGAGAAATGAAAATATTCTAGATCTGGTCTTTACGAACAATGAAGACATTATCAGAGACATTACGATATCAGATACCACATACTCAGATCACAAGCTCATTGAAGTGCAAACGACCATCAATACTCAGAATAGACATAAAACGTTGATAAAGCGAGAGGGGCTTTTCAGTAAATTCAATTTTAATAATAAAAGGATAGACTGGGAGATAATAAACAGGGAACTTACAAACATTCCATGGGGAACTGTTCTAAGTAATACAAGTCCTACAGAAGGAATAGAAAAACTGACTTCAGAAGCGTATCAAGTCTGTCTGAAACATGTTCCTTTGAGGAAAGCCAGAAAGAGATCTAACGTAAAAAGAGAACGCAGACGACACTATAAACGGAGGAAAAAAATAACGGAACTGCTTATGCAGACACGAATTTCCCGTCAAAGAAGGAATAATTTAAATAGGGAGATTGGAGAAATCGAGCGGAAATTGAAATACTCATATGAAACTGAAGAAAGGCAGTTAGAACTGAAAGCAATTCAGGAAATAAAGAAAAATCCAAAATATTTCTTCTCATATGCGAAATCAAAGCTAAAACCACTGCCAGTATTGGACCTATTCGTACAAGTGAAGGTTCATACACGGAGGATGACAAAGAAATTAGTGAAATCCTAAAAAAGCAGTATGAGGACATGTTTAGCACTCCAATAAACAACATGAAGGTGGAAGATCCAGACAATTTCTTTATGCGGGATATTCAAACCCCTGTAAATATAACTGATATAAACACGAGCGTACTAAATTTTGGAAGAGAAATTGAAAACATGCCCATGCACTCGGCCCCAGGTCCAGACTCATGGAATTCAATATTTATAAAGAAATGCAAAGTGCCGGTAGCACAGGCACTCAGTATAGTGTGGAGGAAGAGCTTGGACACGGGGGAGATACCAGATGCACTTAAAGTAGCAGACATAGCCCCTCTACACAAGGGAGGGAGCAAAGCATTGGCAAAGAATTATAGACCAGTTACACTAACATCGCACATCATAAAAGTATTTGAGAGAGTGATTAGGAGTCAGGTCACCAATTTCATGGAGACCAATGACCTTCACAACCCAGGCCAACATGGATTTCGAGCGGGAAGATCGTGCCTCTCACAGCTACTTGAGCACTACGACAAAGTCACTGAGGCATTAGAAGAAAAACAGAATGCTGATGTGATATACACAGACTTCGCAAAGGCTTTCGCTAAATGTGACCATGGCGTGATAGCACACAACATGAAGTCAATGGGAATAACCGGTAAAGTAGGACGCTGGATACTCAGTTTTCTGTCAAACAGGACTCAGCGAGTAACGGTCAACCATTTAAAATCTAGTCCAAGTGCAGTTAAAAGCTCTGTACCTCAGGGTACAGTCCTTGCACCACTGCTTTTCCTTATTCTCATATCAGATATAGACAAAAATACAAGTCACAGCTTCGTATCATCCTTTGCAGATGACACAAAAATCAGTATGAAAATTACCTCGGCTGAAGACATTGAAAAACTTCAAGCTAATATTAATAAAGTTTTCGACTGGGCATCAGAAAATAACATGATGTTTAACAGTGATAAATTCCAGGTACTCAGGGACGGTAAAAATGAGGACCTTAAACATAGTACAGGGTACAAAACACAATCAAATGTACCCATAGTAGGAAAACAGCATGTAAAGGATTTGGGAATAATAATGTCTGACGACCTAACGTTTAAGGAGCATAACCAAGCAAATATTGCGACAGCCAGAAAAATGATAGGATGGATTACGAGAACTTTCAAATCCAGGGATCCCATCACAATGGTTGTACTCTTCAAGTCACTTATGTTGTCCCGTCTTGAGTACTGCTCAGTACTCGCTTCCCCCTTCAGAGCAGGAGAGATTGCTGAAATAGAGGGAATACAGAGAACATATACGGCACGCATAGACGCAATAAAGCACCTAAATTATTGGGATCGTCTCAAAGCCCTCCAAATGTACTCACTAGAAAGAAGACGAGAGAGATATCAAATAATATACACCTGGAAGATACTGGAGGGCCAAGTACCAAATCTACACAGTAAAATAACAACGTACTGGAGTGAACGATATGGAAGAAAATGCAGAATAGAACCAGTGACGAGCAGAGGTGCCATAGGCACAATCAGAGAACACTGAATAAACATCAGAGGTCACTGGTTGTTCAACGTCCTCCCAGCAAGCATAAGAAATATTGCCGGAACAACCGTGGACATTTTCAAGAGGTAACTAGATTTATTCCTCCAAGGAGTGCCGGGCCAACCGGGCTGTGGTGGGTATGTGGGCCTGCGGGCCGCTCCAAGCAACAGCCTAGTGGACCAAACTCTCACAAGTCAAGCCTGGCCTCGGGCCGGGCTTGGGGAGTAGAAGAACTCCCAGAACCCCATCAACCAGGTAATTACCTAAGTGTAGTTACAGGATGAGAGCTACGCTCGTGGTGTCCCGTCTTCCCAGCACTCTTTGTCATATAACGTTTTGAAACTACTGACGGTCTTGGCCTCCACCACCTTCTCACCTAACTTGTTTGTTAAGGAGTAATCATGTCTTAGCTGTTATAGTCTAGTCGTCTAACATCAGACACTGTCCACCACACACAGACCATCCTGGACCTGTATTAGAAGGTATTGTAGATGTATGTAGGTGTTGTTGATGATGATAATCCTGCATGAGGCATCCTCCCAGGGAGGTAAACTCTCTACAGGCAGGAGCTCACGGGCTTGCTCAAGCAGGTGAAGTTCTTAGGGATAGGATCAGTAATAGGAAGAATTCGTCTTGGATACAAATATCCATGGAGATTTGGAATGGAAACAACAGCTGAGCAGCGGAGTTGTAGAATCTGCTATGAGTGTGATGGACACTGCCTTGACCACTATCTGAGAGAATGTGAACATCTAGGAGTCATTAGAAATGTGTAGAATAATAAACCCCACATTGTTTGAGTTAGGAAAACACTATTTGTCAAATATATATACTCTTCTTAAAAAATTCCCTACATTTTGCACTTGCAAGATATCGTAACATTTTAAGGGTTGATAGATGTTAATCTTCTTGTTTGAGGAGCTGTTCACTTGAGACAGTTAAACAAGTCCCAGCTGTGTCTGGGTACAAGTGACAGGATGAACAACCCAGCGGGTTTTCTTCCTGTTGTGGAGTGTTGTACATGCTGCTATGGCGGGGTGTCCACTCACAGGATGAGTGGCGCTGCCCAATACTGTCACTATGGCGGGGTGTCCACTCACAGGATGAGTGGCGCTGCCCAATACTGTCACTATGGCGGGGTGTCCACTCACAGGATGAGTGGCGCTGCCCAATACTGTCACTATGGCGGGGTGTCCACTCACAGGATGAGTGGCGCTGCCCAATAAACTCGCACCTCGGGACAAAAGTTAAAAAGGTGTAGGTGTTAACAACTTGTTGATTTCTTCAGTTCGTCACAGATTACCTGCAGGAATTTTACGCAGTAACAATTGTACGACAATATTATAGTCAATAAAATGTGACATGTATTAATTAGACTTGTGTAATGGGTACAACCATGCGTACCCTTGGATTGTTTTGTCTTGTTGCTTAATTAACTGACCATCTAAGAGTTATATGGCCATAAAACTAAAGACTTTTTTTGTCAATCCTTTTAAAATTCAAATTCAAAATTCAAATGTTTATTCAGGTAAAGTACATACATACAAGGTGAGATACAAACATTGATGGATTTATAGATAGAGCTAGTACATACAGTGTCTAAAGCCACTATTACGCAAAGCGTTTCGGGTAGTAGATTATTATTAATTTTTATTTTATTAATAAAATTGAATTTATTGAATAACACCGCTCGCTTGATTATTGGGATATATTGTGACTACTGATGTTTGCACTTAAATGAGCGGGTGATCTAAGTATGTGGTATCTACTGTGGCGTGCAGAGATCCTTTACTGCTAGAATCCACTCAGTAAAACATCTAAATTACTGGGACCGACTAAAGAGCCTAAATCTGTACTCCCTTGAGTGCAGGCGGGAGAGATACATAATAATTTACACGTGGAAAATAGTAGAGGGGGCTGGTCCCAAACCTGCACACAGAAATACCACATGAGACCAGGAGGCATGGCAGGATGTGCAGAATACCCCCGTTGAAGAGCAGAGGTGCAACAGGTACTCTGAGAGAGAACTATCAACATCAGAGGCCCGAGACTGTTCAACACGCTTCCACTACACATAAGGGGCATAACTGGCCGACCCCTCACAGTGTTCAAGAGAGAACTATCAACATCAGAGGCCCGAGACTGTTCAACACGCTTCCACTACACATAAGGGGCATAACTGGCCGACCCCTCACAGTGTTCAAGAGAGAACTATCAACATCAGAGGCCCGAGGCTGTTCAACACGCTTCCACTACACATAAGGGGCATAACTGGCCGACCCCCTCACAGTGTTCAAGAGAGAACTATCAACATCAGAGGCCCGAGGCTGTTCAACACGCTTCCACTACACATAAGGGGCATAACTGACCGACCCCTCACAGTGTTCAAGAGAGACCTGGATAAGCACCGCCAAAGGATACCTGATCAACCAGGCTGTGACTCATACGTCAGGCTGCGAGCAGCCGCGTCTAACAGCCTGATTGATCAGTCCAGCAACCATGAGGCCTGGTCGACGACCGGGCCGCGGGGACGCACCTCAGGTAAACCTCAAGGTATCTAAGATCGTAATGTCCCTGATTGTCTTCGTGGTTTGTGAAGATCGGCTCTAGAATATTTCCTGTTCTAATTGGTTCCGATATTTGGTAGTTATCTTGGGATGATCTCGGAGCTTTAGTGTCCCCGCGGCCCGGTCCTCGACCAGGCCTCCACCCCCAGGAAGCAGCCCGTGACAGCTGACTAACACCCAGGTACCTATTTTACTGCTAGGTAACAGGGGCATAGGGTGAAAGAAACTCTGCCTATTGTTTCTCGCCGGCGCCTGGGATCGAACCCAGGACCACAGGATCACAAGTACAGCGTGCTGTCCGCTCGGCCGACCGGCTCCCGAAACTAAAGATATATTAAAGATACCATTGGGATATATTGTGACTACTGATGTTTGCACTTCAATGAGCGGGTGATCTAAGTATGTGATATCTAATGTCTCTGATTGTGTCTTCGTGGTTTGTGAAGATCGGCTCTAGAATATTTCCGGTTCTAATTGGCTCCGATAATTGGTGGTTGAACCAAAATTTGTCCTGTAATCCAAGTAGTTCTTAGACCTGTGGTTGGTTATTTCCAAGTAGATCTCCTAGCATATTATAGTTTGCTAGTCACCATCTTAGACTGGGCAGGTTGAAGTCTCCGAGAAAGGTAAGTGATACTGGGTTTGCCAGAGTATCTGAGGGTATTCTCTGTTTTGCTTAATTGTGACTTCCTCAACCGTTGTATCTGGCGGTTACCTTGAGGTGGTTACCTTGAGGTGCTTCCGGGGCTTAGCGTCCCCGCGGCCCGGTCGTCGACCAGGCCTCCTGGTTGCTGGACTGATCAACCAGGCTGTTGGACGCGGCTGCTCGCAGCCTGACGTACGAGTCACAGCCTGGTTGATCAGGTATCCTTTGGAGTGAGTATATTAGAATAATAAAATGGTTCATTTTCTCTCTTTACTCCCAGCACCTCCACCACCTCATTTGTAGAGTTAAAATGAGTTCCGAGCATGCAAAGTCCTCCCTAATATACAGACCTAATCCTCCGAGTGACCTTTTCACCCTATCACATCTATATATATATTATATTCTGGTGTACCTATATCGCTGTCCAGTAATTCCCCTGCATGGGTTTTGTGAAAGCTTCAAGGAGTTTATTTGGCTCGGTGAGGAGGCCATTTATGAAAGGTATTGTTTTTTCACCCGCCAAACACACACCGAAACTACGACGTTGCTGCAACGTTCGAACAAATTTTAACACCTCCTAGCCAGTTATAACAACCAATATAGCAAGTTGTAACAACGTTCTAATAAGTCATAAATACGTTAAGCCAAGATGTAACAACTTTATTATAAGTTGTATCAAGCAGAAAATAAAGACAGTTACGGTTTGTGTTTCCAGGGTACCTCAAGGTACCCCCTTATCCCTATCAGGGTACCCCTTATCTCAAGGTAAGGGGATTGTTTGTAGGCCTTGTATGTTGGGGATTACGAGGTTACTGTACTTGGTCTAGTTTAAGTCACCAAGCAACAGCCTGTTGGATCAAACTCTCACAAGTCAAGCCTGGCCTCGGGCCGGGCTTGGGGAGTAGAACAACTCCCAGAACCCCATCAACCAGGTATCAAGCAGGATGATGATCGGAGCTACTGTCATTAGCGGGTCTTGGAACTAGTACGGATTTGCATCTCTTGACGTGTTTGCATGGGCAATAACCACATTTAAGATTTCTTATTAAATATCAAAAGACAAATGAACTCAAAACATTCAATGTACATTGGACAAGTTTAGATTCATGAAAGACTTGGGTAAATACTGGTTTGGAAGTATTGGCTTCCCTCTTGGGAAGCCAAGAAGGGAAGCCATGAGGGGGAGATGTATAATTACCACCAAAAATAGACGTGAAGTTTAAGTCGAAGGGAGATCTAAGAAAAATCAATTGAAATGTCAATTAAACGTGTTAATGAGACATTTAAATGCGTGGAGAGAATGACTGCTCTCCTGGACCTCCAAAATGTAAATATACTAACGAGATATTGAAAGCAAAAATAGGAATAAAATATATTAATTGTCGAAGTTGTTGCTTCTAGGATGGCTGGGAGTTTAGGGAGGGGGGGGGGTTAATGGTAGGATAGGGCGAGTTTATTGGGCACCGCCACTCATCCTGTGAGGGGACGCACCGCCACTCATCCTGTGAGGGGACGCACCGCCACTCATCCTGTGAGGGGACGCACCGCCACTCATCCTGTGAGGGGACGCACCGCCACTCATCCTGTGAGGGGACGCACCGCCACTCATCCTGTGAGGGGACGCACCGCCACTCATCCTGTGAGGGGACGCACCGCCACTCATCCTGTGAGGGGACGCACCGCCACTCATCCTGTGAGGGGACGCACCGCCACTCATCCTGTGAGGGGACGCACCGCCACTCATCCTGTGAGGGGACGCACCGCCACTCATCCTGTGAGGGGACGCACCGCCACTCATCCTGTGAGGGGACGCACCGCCACTCATCCTGTGAGGGGACGCACCGCCACTCATCCTGTGAGGGGACGCACCGCCACTCATCCTGTGAGTGGACGCACCGCCACTCATCCTGTGAGTGGACGCACCGCCACTCATCCTGTGAGTGGACGCACCGCCACTCATCCTGTGAGTGGACGCACCGCCACTCATCCTGTGAGTGGACGCACCGCCACTCATCCTGTGAGGGGACGCACCGCCACTCATCCTGTGAGGGGACGCACCGCCACTCATCCTGTGAGGGGACACACCGCCATAGCAGCATGTACAACACTTCCCAATATGAGGTGGAGAGTTAATTGTTATGATGGGACTTCTCACGCCTCGCCCTCCCCTCACGCCTCACCCTCCCCTCACGCCTCGCCCTCCCCTCACGCCTCGCCCTCCCCTCACGCCTCGCCCTCCCCTCACGCCTGGCCCTCCCCTCACCCCTCGCCCTCCCCTCACGCCTCGCCCTCCCCCTCCCCTCACGCCTCGCCCTCCCCTCACGCCTCGCCCTCCCCTCACGCCTGGCCCTCCCCTCACCCCTCACGCCTCGCCCTCCCCTCACGCCTCGCCCTCCCCTCACGCCTCGCCCTCCCCTCACCCTTCACCCTCCCCTCATGCCTCGCCCTTCCCTCAACCCTCACGCCTCGCCCTCCCCTCAACCCTCACGCCTCGCCCTCCCCTCAACCCTCACGCCTCGCCCTCCCCTCCCCTCACCCCTCCCGCCTCACCCTCCCCTCATTCCTCGCCCTCCCCTCACCCCTTACGCCTCGCCCTCCCCTCACCCCTCACGCCTCGCCCTCCCCTCAACCTTCACCCTCCCCTCACGCCTCACCCTTCCCTCAACCCTCACGCCTCGCCCTTCCCTCAACCCTCACGCCTCGCCCTCCCCTCCCCTCACCCCTCCCGCCTCACCCTCCCCTCACGCCTCGCCCTCCCCTTGTAACACTGTAAGGTGTTTGGTTTAGTTTATTTAAAATATATATAGTATATGAGTCACAGACAAGGATTTGAGAAAGGCGCCAGGTTGTCGGCCTGAGATCTCACACCTCAAAGCGTTAATGACCTCAAGTGACCTGAGGTCAGATCATGAGAATTTCACCTTGCTTCTGCTAATCTTATAATTGGAGCCTGGTAGCCTTCAAACATGCCGACGTTTAAGGAGTGGCTTGGTAGAGTGCCGGAGGCTATCTACTTGTGGGCGGAGTTAGTTACTAGGTTGCCCAATATATACTCGGAGAACTATCGATTCGAGAGCATTAAGAGAACAGCAGCAGTCAGGAGAGCAGAGAAGACGGCCCTAGCAGGGGGGGCTGTCGGCCGGCAGGGCAAGACAGTTTCTGTCAACTATAGACCCCCCCCCCCCACTCTATCCAGCTATAGGCAGAGACACTTGGTGAGTTGAGCAGTAAGGTGACTTGTCGTGTTTTACAAGTGTTGTGTGATGATCAGGGGCAGTCAGTTGTAGTGTTCTCAGATTCTTGGAGGATGACTCACTTTGAATATTAATCTTTAACATTTTAATTGGATTGCTTAAGTTATGATACTTATCATGAAAAATATAATTGTTGAATTTATTATTTAAATGGACTTTATTTTGTTCCCTAGAGATTTTGAGTTGAGGTGAGAAAGCCTCTGTGGTTACTGGTTTCATGGTTTAGAATGAGTATATGATAAAGATGGGACCATACTAATAATGATCTCTTGGTAACATCTTTTGAGAATTTTGTGATACAGACAAGTTCCATTCCTTGTCTTGTATGTGATGATCTAGAATGGATGGTGGCAGCATTTCGTCTTCTACTATCTACTTTTCTACTTCTACTATCTACTCTTCTACTTCTACTATCTACTCTTCTACTTCTACCTATCTACACCTCTCCCTCCACCCCTCGCTAAATTCTCACTTTCAACTAATGACCCTCCTCGCTCCTCCCACCTCTCTACCTCTCACCCCAAACCCTCACTAATTACTTCACTATTCATTTCTTTCCTTTCGTTTTCTCTTATACGTTTGTGGCAATGAAATGTGTTCTAGAGTTCTCTCTAGAGTTTCGGGTAGCTGATCAAGTTACGGCACCTTGTAGTCTTAGCACCTAGGTAGTCAAATACCTAGGTCACAAGGTGTTGAACGAGAGAGGTTGCCTTAGGAACTCTGGGAGTGCTCTAGAATAGTTAGCTAACTGGGGACGGGATAACGGACTAGAGAGAGCTGTTTCCCCCGGCCTCGTTAGTTAACTGGGGGGTGGAATAATGGACAAGATAGAGCTATTTCCCCCATCCCCCGTTACACCCTCACCCCTCGCCCTCCCCTCACCCCTCACGCCTCGCCCTTCCCTCAACCCTCACGCCTCGCCCTCCCCTCACCCCTCACGCCTCGCCCTTCCCTCAACCCTCACGCCTCGCCCTTCCCTCACCCTTCACGCCTCGCCCTCCCCTCACGCCTCGCCCTCCCCTCACGCCTCGCCCTCCCCTCACGCCTCGCCCTCCCCTCACCCCTCACGCCTCGCCCTCCCCTCACCCCTCACCCTTCCCTCAACCCTCACGCCTCGCCCTTCCTTCAACCCTCACGCCTGGCCCTCCCCTCACCCCTCACGCCTGGCCCTCCCCTCACCCCTCACGCCTGGCCCTCCCCTCACCCCTCACGCCTGGCTCTCCCCTCACGCCTGGCCCTCCCCTCACGCCTGGCCCTCCCCTCACGCCTGGCCCTCCCCTCACGCCTGGCCCTCCCCTCACGCCTGGCCCTCCCCTCACGCCTGGCCCTCCCCTCACGCCTGGCCCTCCCCTCACGCCTGGCCCTCCCCTCACGCCTGGCCCTCCCCTCACGCCTGGCCCTCCCCTCACGCCTCGCCCTCCCCTCACGCCTCGCCCTCCCCTCACGCCTCGCCCTCCCCTCACGCCTCGCCCTCCCCTCACGCCTCGCCCTCCCCTCACGCCTCGCCCTCCCCTCACGCCTCGCCCTCCCCTCACGCCTCGCCCTCCCCTCACGCCTCGCCCTCCCCTCACGCCTCGCCCTCCCCTCACGCCTCGCCCTCCCCTCACGCCTCGCCCTCCCCTCACGCCTCGCCCTCCCCTCACGCCTCGCCCTCCCCTCACGCCTCGCCCTCCCCTCACGCCTCGCCCTCCCCTCACGCCTCGCCCTCCCCTCACGCCTCGCCCTCCCCTCACGCCTCGCCCTCCCCTCACGCCTCGCCCTCCCCTCACGCCTCGCCCTCCCCTCACGCCTCGCCCTCCCCTCACGCCTCGCCCTCCCCTCACGCCTCGCCCTCCCCTCACGCCTCGCCCTCCCCGCAACCCTCACGCCTCGCCCTCCCCTCACCCCTCACGCCTCGCCCTCCCCTCACCCCTCACGCCTCGCCCTCCCCTCACCCCTCGCCCTCCCCTCACGCCTCGCCCTCCCCTCACGCCTCGCCCTCCCCTCACGCCTCGCCCTCCCCTCACGCCTCGCCCTCCCCTCACGCCTCGCCCTCCCCTCACGCCTCGCGCTCCCCTCACCCCTCACGCCTCGCCCTCCCCTCACGCCTCGCCCTCCCCTCAACCCTCACGCCTCGCCTTCCCCTCAACCCTCACGCCTCGCGCTCCCCTCACCCCTCGCCCTCCCCTCACCCCTCACGCCTCGCTCTCCCCTCAACCCTCACGCCTCGCCCTCCCCTCAACCCTCACGCCTCGCCCACCCCTCACGCCTCGCCCTCCCCTCACGCCTCGCCCTCCCCTCACCCCTCGCCCACCCCTCACCCCTCGCCCTCCCCTCACCCCTCGCCCTCCCCTCACGCCTCGCCCTCCCCTCACGCCTCGCCCTCCCCTCACCCCTCACGCCTCGCGCTCCCCTCACGCCTCGCCCTCCCCTCACCCCTCACGCCTCGCCCTCCCCTCAACCCTCACGCCTCGCCCACCCCTCACGCCTCGCCCTCCCCTCACCCCTCACGCCTCGCCCTCCCCTCACCCCTCACGCCTCGCCCTCCCCTCACCCCTCACGCCTCGCCCTCCCCTCACGCCTCGCCCTCCCCTCAACCCTCGCCCTCCCCTCAACCCTCGCCCTCCCCTCAACCCTCACGCCTCGCCCTCCCCTCAACCCTCACGCTATTTTACTTTCAAGTACCCAATGATGCAAATTGTGAGAATAACTGCTAACTAAAGTTTCTATTTGATAAGATTTGCATTTGTGTGAGATCCCCAAGATAACAGTCGCCGAGCCTAGGCACACTCAAGTCTCCCGGCAGAGCGGGAGAGATCTCTGAATTAGAGGGAATACAGAGAACATATACGGCACACAGACAGGATAAGACGTCTAAATTATTGGGATCGTCTCTAAGGTCTCAAAATGTACTTTTTGGAAAGGAGACGAGAAAGGTATCAATAATATATACATGGAAGATATTTGAAGGCCAGGTCCCAAATTGGCACAGTAGAATAACAACATACTGGAGCGAAAGATATGGAAGAAAATGCAGAATAGAACCAGTGAAGACTAGAGGTGCCATAGGCACACTCAGAGAACACTGTTTGAACATCAGAGGTCAACAGCTGTTCAACACCCTCCCAGCAAGTATTATTAATATTGCTGGAACAAAGGTACATATATTCAAGATGCACTTAAATAATTTCTTGCACTTCTTGCAAGAAGTGCCGGACCAACCGGGCTTTAGTGGATATATGGGCTTGCGGGCCGCTCCAAGCAACAGCCTGTTGGGCCAAGTTGTCACAAGTCGAGCCTGGCCTCAGTCAGGGCTCGGGGAGTAGAACTACTCCCAGAACCCTCTCCAGGTATGATCGAGGTACCTCAACACGACACCATTGGTTCGTCATGCACCACTGAGAGTTATCACTAGGCCAAGGTAGAAACAAAGGGGCAGTTTCAAGAATCACTTGAAATCTTGCAAAGTGAAGCGATGCGTCTCATCCTTGGGGCTCCAAAGTCTATGAGAACAGTTAATAAGAGAGCAGAGTTAAAATTACCTACCATAAGTGAGTGAATTTTGAACATTACAACAGTTTTCGTTGTGAAGGCATTGAACAGATCTCGGCAACACATGAAATTTCAAGCTAAACTTTCTAATGTGCTACACTCATCTGAGGTCTATAGAAGATGAGTGAAATCTGATTATGTATTTTGGTTCTACAAGGTAGCCAACTCCATCAAAATATTAAATATGTTCCCAACTCAATTAATGATTAATCAACCAATTACTCCATGGGATAACTGGGATCTATCAGTTGATTTTGTAAATGCGCCCAAGAAAGATAGTGTGCACTCTACATTATTAAAACAGTTAACACTGAAAAAATCACTGAAAGTACTCAGAGTATGGGTAACGATGTGTATCAGTGCTATACCGACGGCTCTGTAGAAGAAGGTGGACGATGTATCGGATGTGCATGTAACATATTTGAACAATGTTCTCTCGTACATACAGCAATGAAGCGCGTCAATGACTGGGCAAGTACAATTCAAACCGAACTTGCAGGCATATACCTTGCCACTGAGTTTTTAAAAGACAAAGGCAGTGGACTTATATACTGTGACTCGCAGAGTGCACTCCTGGCATTGAACGCACATAGTAGTAACACACAGAAAATAGTCAGTGATATTCGAATGAATGTTTTAGCTGCTAAAGAAAACAGATTTGAAATTAAATTCCTATGGATACCATCACATGTTGGCATCTCAAGGTATGACACTGTTGATATGCTTGCTAAGACAGCCTGCAGAAAACCAGTGGTAGAAATTGATATGGGTGTTTCATTAGCAGTGACAAAGAGAATACTTAAACAAATACCTAATGAAGATCTCACAGACCTAACAAATTCACAAAGACCTGAAACCTGTAGCATTAAACATTATGCTAAATATCGTGAGGAGACCTTTTCATATGGGACTAATAGAACACGAACCCGGCAATGTGATGTTATAGTGGCCAGAATACGCCTGGGATATAGACGTATCTGGCAGCTCTCTCAAAACCCAAATGTCGAATACACCATGTGTCATCTATGTGAACGTGTCGAATGCACCATGTGTCAACTTTGTGAACGTGTTAAAGACACCATGTATCAACTTTGTGAACGTGTCGGAGTACACAATGTGTCAACTTTGTGAAAGGGAAAACATGCATTCACTTGAACATTATATTGAAGAATGTCCCATATTGACTGACTTTCGCCCTCCTGGGCTAAGGTATGCTGAACTGTGTAATTACTATACGAGTACTGGAATGCTTGATTATATAATGGACTTGTACCCAAGATTGACCATGTAATACATCAGTTATACAATGTCTGTGATGTAACTATAACCTGAGCTTGTAAAAGCTCTCACCATCAGTGGTTAGGAACTTAATAACACACTAGTTTATATAGCAGCTATCTTACCCTGTCAAAATAGGAGAGACATAAATGTGTGTATGTGTATATATATGTTTATATTTGTATGTATACGTGTATGTGTATACAGGAAGTGGAAGCTGGCCAGATTTGCATTTCACTTTTGTAAACACACATTAATGCCACTATGTAAAAAAGACACATTAAACAGTTTATGTAGCACAGACGTGAATCTGTGTATTTATGTATGCAGGTTAACTTAGCATTTTATAAGCAGTACAATCACCTTCTGTGATTGATTGTTCAATAAATCACTGGACTATTTGTTTAACAAATCTCTCACTCTGTCCATGGAGGACAGAATAAAATGTAAATATGCTGGTTAGCATTTTTTCTGTGTTGCCACGTCTGTGGTAGAAAAAATAATAATAAAAAAATAGGTAAATTGGTAAAAACAGTAAATAGTTACCAAAAAGTTAGCTACCTTGGGCTGCGTGTGTGTGTGTGTGTGTACTCACCTGGTTGTACTCATCTAGTTGTACAGGCCTGTTTTTGCTTGCGGGGGTTGAGCTTGAGCTCTTTGGTCCCGCCTCTCAACCGTCAATCAACTGGTGTACAGTTACTTGAGCCTACTGGGCTCTATCAAATCTACATTTGAAACTGTATGGAATCTGCCTCCACCATATCACTGCTTAATGCATTTCATCTGTTAACTACTCTGACACTGAAAAAAAAATTCTAATGCCTCTGTGGCTCATTTGGGTACTAAGTTTCCACCTGTGTCCCCTTGTTCGTGTTCCACCCGTGCTGAAGAGTTTGTCTTTGTCCACCCTGTCAATTTTCTCGAGAATTTTGTAAGTGGTTATCATGTCTCCCCTTACTCCTCTGTTTTCCAGGGATTTGAGCTTCAGCTCCCTTAGCCTTTCCTCGTAGCTCATTCCTCTCAGTTCCGGGACGAGTCCGGTGGCATACCTTTGAATCTTCTCTGAGAGTCACCACTGAGGGTGACCACTGGGTCGTCGTGCACCACTGAGGGTGACCACTGGGTCGTCCTGTACCACTGAGGGTCACCACAGGGTCGTCGTGCACCACTGAGGGTGACCACTGGGTCGTCGTGCACCACTGAGGGTCACCACAGGGTCGTCGTGCACCACTGAGGGTGATCACAGGGTCGTCGTGCACCACTGAGGGTCACCACTGGGTCGTCGTGCACCACTGAGGGTCACCACAGGGTCGTCATGCACCACTGAGGGTCACCACAGGGTCGTCGTGCACCACTGAGGGTCACCACAAGGTCGTCATGCACCACTGGGTCGTCGTGCACCACTGGGTCGTCATGCACCACTGGGTCGTCATGCACCACAGGGTCGTCGTGCACCACTGAGGGTCACCACACGGTCGTCATGCACCACTGAGGGTCACCACTGGGTCGTCATGCACCACTGGGTCGTCGTGCACCACTGAGGGTCACCACTGGGTCGTCGTGCACCACTGAGGGTCACCACTGGGTCGTCGTGCACCACTGAGGGTCGTCGTGCACCACTGAGGGTCATCACTGAGGGTCGTCGTGCACCACTGAGGGTCACCACAGGGTCGTCATGCACCACTGAGGGTCACCACAGGGTCGTCATGCACCACTGAGGGTCACCACAGGGTCGTCGTGCACCACTGAAGGTCGTCGTGCACCACTGCCGAAATACCAGTCATTCCTCTAAACTGTACTTCAGAGCCCAGGGAAATGAAGGTGGCGTGGTAACTTAGGGGCGGCCGCCGAGGGCAGAGCGCCGACCCTTGCAGCTAGTTTCAGGTCAATTAAAAGTAATGTCGTATATTACTGGGAATGTCTCTTGCATTAGTGTTAGCGCCGCGCCTGGCCCAGCAGGTCACCACACATCTTGCTTTATCGCTCAAGTTTTGTGCCTTTCACCTGCTGGCTGGGCCCCTGCTGGCTGGGCCCCTGCTGGCTGGGCCCCTGCTGGCTGGGCCCCTGCTGGCTGGGCCCCTGCTGGCTGGGCCCCTGCTGGCTGGGCCCCTGCTGGCTGGGCCCCTGCTGGCTGGGCCCCTGCTGGCTGGGCCCCTGCTGGCTGGGCCCTGCTGGCTGGGCCCTGCTGGCTCGGGCCCTGCTGGCTCGGGCCCTGCTGGCTCGGGCCCTGCTGGCTGGGCCCCTGCTGGCTGGGCCCCTGCTGGCTGGGCCCCTGCTGGCTGGGCCCCTGCTGGCTGGGCCCCTGCTGGCTGGGCCCCTGCTGGCTGGGCCCCTGCTGGCCGGGCCCCCGCTGGCTGGGCCCGCTCACCCACGCTGGCTGGGCCCGCTCACCCACGCTGGCTGGGCCCGCTCACCCACGCTGGCTGGGCCCGCTCACCCACGCTGGCTGGGCCCGCTCACCCACGCTGGCTGGGCCCGCTCACCCACGCTGGCTGGGCCCGCTCACCCACGCTGGCTGGGCCCGCTCACCCACGCTGAGCCTCATAACAGTACTTTGGGGGACTGAGCATTTCATGGTGGATGAATTTTACTGTGTTGATTATTGTACTCTTCGTTCTGTTCGTTAGGAAGTTTAAGATCAGTCTCCCTACTTTGCTAGTAATTCCTTTTCAGACCTCTGATGTTTATACAGTGTTCTCTGATTGTGCCTATGGCACCTCTGCTCTTCACTGGTTCTATTCTGCATTTTCTTCCATATCGTTCACTCCAGTATGTTGTTATTTTACTGTGTAGATTTGGGACCTGGCCCTCCAGTATCTTCCAGGTGTATATTATTTGGTATCTCTCTCGTCTCCTTTGTAGTGAGTACATTTGGAGAGCTTTGAGACGATCCCAGTAATTTAGGAGCTTTGTGTCATGTATGCTATGCCCCCCCCCCCACCCACCAACACTCACCCACCACACGGTAGGTGTCAGGGAGACAGGTTGGGGTGGTGCTGAATCATACTGTATGTGTACATAGATAAAATATCATTCATACAATACTAAGAAAAACTCGCTTTCAGCATGCCCAAGGGACGGAGCCTCGGGCCGCTTCAGGAGTCATAAGCATTATATGTAGCGAGGGTGAGAGTGGCAGTAGCACGCGCCTGGTGTTGTTGTTGAAGATTTAGCTAATCAGAACAGTTGCATCAGAAGGATGGGGTTTGGTGAGCCCGTAGTGGACATACCAGGCACAGGAGCGGGGCTGTAACTGGTGGTGATTCTTTGATGAAGATTAAGCCATCCAAAAGGTGGCACGGGCATGAATAGCTCGTAAGTGGTGGCCCTTTTGAGCCATTACCAGTATCAAAAGATGATACTGGAGATCTGAGGAGGCGCAACTGCACCCTGCGTGACGGGAGATGTCTCCAGGACCAAATGGTGACCAAATGGACAACTGGTGGTATTGACGATTGATTGATAAAGATTAAGCCACACACAAGAGGTGGCACGGGCATGAAAAGCCCGTAAGTGGTACAATTTTTTTGTTCAGTAAATCTATTCAGTGTTCTGAGGTCGCATTTAATCGTCAGGCTGCTATCGCGGGGGAGAACACTGCTTGACAGTGTTTATGATGGGTCCAGCTACTGGACACCTTTTGTGACCAGAAGAGTGGCAGTGTTGATGGCTTCAGGCTGGTTACTGCAAGATTCAGGGACTCTTAAAGCTCTTCTAAGGTCGTTGGTTGCTTCACATTCCAGGAGATAGTGAAGTAGTGACTTTCCTGTGACAGTTTGGCAGAAGATGCATTCTCTCTGTCGGGGTTCACCAATCTCCCAGTTGCATCCGTAACCAGGTATCAACCTAGACGTAGTCAATATAATCGAACTGCTATTTCCCTGTGGAATGGTATTGACATAAATGTATCCTATATATAGTAAGTATTTTGCTCCCACTTTTTACGGGCTATTCATGCCCGTGCCACCTCTTGGGTGGCTTAATCTTCATCAATCAGTCAATCACCAACTTGAGGAGACTGGGCGGCGTGAGTGACTCTGGGCGCTCGTCTTGGGAGTGCATGAGTGACTCTGGGCGCTCGTCTTGGGAGTGCATGAGTGACTCTGGGCGCTCGTCTTGGGAGTGCATGAGTGACTCTGGGCGCTCGTCTTGGGAGTGCATGAGTGACTCTGGGCGCTCGTCTTGGGAGTGCATGAGTGACTCTGGGCGCTCGTCTTTGGAGTGCATGAGTGACTCTGGGCGCTCGTCTTGGGAGTGCATGAGTGACTCTGGGCGCTCGTCTTGGGAGTGCATGAGTGACTCTGGGCGCTCGTCTTGGGAGTGCATGAGTGACTCTGGGCGCTCGTCTTGGGAGTGCATGAGTGAGCTCCTCCACGGGTCTGGGTACATTAGTATGTCCGGAGCTGTACGACGCCCTGGCGTGTGGGGCTCTGTGCTCGTATCCTCAGTGTTGTCTTCAGACACCGGGGAGGATTGTACTCCGGGTCCAGGTTATATCCAGCCACTGATGTACGCTGCTAAGCATACTGCGTGTCTGAACCACCTTAACTAGGTAGTGATTTTTCTTTGTAAAGAGGATGGAGAGGCGTAGGTGAAGGGAAATTTCAAAGTAGGAAATACAGTGAGAGGTATGAAAGCTGGTGGGCTATCCGCCTTTGCTGTGTGTTGGCAGCTAAGCTAAGCTGGCTCCCTCTTGTCAGGGAGCTGTGAGTGTGTGAGAGGTTCTTCACATGTGTTTCACCATATATGGATGTCTATAGATTAGTACTGTGTAACATTCATATATACGCACTACGATGCTTCCACACATGTTGTTCTGTTGAAGGCTATTTATTTTATTATTATTTATCTATATAAATAAAAATGGAAATGTTCGTTTGTTCAAAATCGCTAATCTCCGAAAGTTCTTCACCGATTGCCTTGAAATTTTCACACGACGTTCCCTTCGCATCTGAGCGGGTTTTTATATACATACTATATAGATGCCACGTCTGTGACGACGGGAAAAAACATTTTTGTTTTGAAAAGCTGTGTTTTTAAGGGCATTTTTCATGTGGGGGAAATCTTCGAAACCTCTTTACCTATTGCTTTGAAATTTTGACACATCATTGCATTCGAATAGGCGAGTGTTTTTATATACCTACTATATACATGCCTCACCTGTGACAGGAAAAACATGTTTTTTTTTTTAAAAAAAACAGCGCCATCTGTAGGACGTCAGATCAACACACGCTGTAATCTCTGAAAGTTCTTCACCGATTGCTTTGAAATTTTGACACAACGTTCCATTCGAATACATGCATGTTTTTACATACCTACTATTTAGATGACACACCTGTGACAGGTAAAAACGTGCGTTTTTTTTTTAAGTGCTATCTGTTGCACATAAGAGCAAGACACGATATACAAAATATGTTGTGATCCCATTTCAATGTTTCCAATTGCATTGATAAATTGAATTTTCATAGATTTTGATTTATTTTCATTTTGATTTAATTATTTTGTGTGACGTTGCATTAGAATTGAGCTGTGTTGTCTACCATACCATTCATTTCGTGGGTATAGCTTATTTGTTTTTTTCATTTTTTTCATTTCGTTTTTTCACTGTTCTTATTTTTCAGTGCAATTGGTGGTGAAATTGAGCTGTGAACGATTGATCTGTGTTTGAATTGAAATATTTCGTTAGTATTTTTTGTTTTTGTTTTGAAAACAAGAAAATGGACAACACGTTTATTTCACAGCTGCAAATGTGCAACAGCCATGAATCCACCAGCTACAACGTTAACTGCTTTCTTCAGGTTATGCCAAAATGGCATGTTTGCGAAAACACTGCTGTATTCGGAAGTGCACACGTATTACACATGGAATGCCAGTAGAAAATCATTTGAACGACGCAAACGAGGAGTGAGAGTCGACAGACAACTTGGCATAGTCAAATAAACTAAGATAGGCAGACTGTACACCGTGCATCCCAATCAAGTTGAATGCTTCTTTCTTCCATGCTGTTGGTAAATGTACCCGGTCCAACGTCATTCCAGTAATTGAGATTTGTCAACGGCGTAACACATGCCACTTTCCCTAGTGCATGTCAAGCTTGGAATTTATTGGAGAACGACCGACACTGGGATGTATGCATTAATGACGCGTCCAACACGTCACATCCAAATCTAATTCGTGCATTGTTTGCAATCATATTGGCCCCCGGCTCTCCATCTCCAACAGTTATGGGAGAAATATAAATCGCATATGGCTAAAGATATTATACGTCGAATAAGAAGGAAAATTCAAATATGAACATGGATTTCACAGCGGAAATCTACAACGAAGCGTTGATAATGATTGAAGATTTGTGCTTAGAAATCGCGAACAAAGTTTAAAAGTAATTGGAAATGCCATCACCGAATCGGATCAGCTGCTGCTTCGTTCGATGTAGAATTGCATCGTGTACAAAATTACAACACGAGTGATCTGTTGTTGTATGTGCAATCAAATATTCCTTAGCTAACACTTGAGCAAAAAGGCATTTACAATCAAATAATTCAAACTGTCAATAACGGGTTTGGGGAAATCTTCTTAGATGCACCAGGGGGAACTGTAAAACCTTCCTAATTAAATTGATTCTGGCAGCATTTCGATCCCAAAATGGCATAACCTTAGCTCTTGCATCGTCCGGAATAGCTGCGACATTGTTACGAGGCGGAAGAACTGCTACTTCGGCTTTGAAATTGCCATTGAACATGAAATTCATTGAAACTCCTACGTGCAACATTTCCAAAGCATCTGGCATGGGAAAAGTATTGCAGCAATGTAAACTTATTGTTTGGGATGAATGCCCAATGGCCCACAAAAAATTTCTCGAGGCTCTTGATCAATCATTGCAAGACTTGCGTGGAAACATCAGACAATTTGGGAACGCATTAATATTGCTTGCAGGAGATTTCAGGCAAACATTACCTGTAATTCCTCGATACAAGTCCGTCGACACTGTTGAGGAAGCAGATGAAGCAGTTAGTTATCCAACAGAATTTTGGAATTCCCTCGATCTGCCAGGGATTCCATCACACGTGCGGCAATTGAAAATCGGCGTGCCAATTATCATGTTGCGAAACATCAATCTGCTAAAGCAATGCAACGCCACCCGCCTTGTAATAAAAAAATTAATCAGCAACGTCGTAGGAGCAATAATCTTGGCAGGACCTTTCAATGGTGGTGATGTCCTCATTCCTCACATTCCTTTGATTCCAACAGATATTTCATTTCAATTTAAAATATTGTAATTTCCAATTCGATTGGCATTTGCAATCACCATCAACAAAGCTCAGGCCTAATCTTTAGAATTGGTCAGTTTATATCTAAACACGGAATGATTCTCACATGGACAATTATATGCTGTGTGTTCTAGAGTCGGCAAACCAGACAATCTCTATATCTCCACACTGGGAAATGAAATACTTCAAGAGTCTGAGAGAGAGAAGGACCTGGGGGTTGATATCACGCCAGACCTGTCCCCTGAAGCTCATATCAAGAGGATAACAGCAGCAGCATATGCCAGGTTGGCTAACATAAGAACGGCCTTTAGAAACTTGTGTAAGGAATCTTTCAGAACGTTATATACCACATATGTCAGACCAATCCTGGAGTATGCGACACCAGCATGGAGTCCATATCTAGTCAAGCATAAGACTAAAATGGAAAAGGTTCAAAGGTTTGCCACCAGACTAGTACCCGAGCTGAGGGGTATGAGCTACGAGGAGAGACTACGGGAATTGAACCTCACTTCGTTGGAAGACAGAAGAGTTAGGGGGACATGATCACCACATTCAAGATCCTCAAGGGAATCGACAGGGTTGATAAAGACAGGCTGTTTAACACAAGGGGCACACGCACTAGGGGGACACAGGTGGAAACTGAGTGCCCAAATGAGCCACAGAGATATTAGAAAGAACTTTTTTAGTGTCAGAGTGGTTGACAAATGGAATGCATTGGGAAGTGATGTGGTGGAGGCTGACTCCATACACAGTTTCAAGTGTAGATATGATAGAGCCCAATAGGCTCAGGAACCTGTACACCTGTTGATTGACAGTTGAGAGGCGGGACCAAAAAGCCAGAGCTCAAACCCCGCAAGCACAACTAGGTGAGTACAACTAGGTGAGAACACAATGGAACAATAAA
Source organism: Procambarus clarkii (assembly GCF_040958095.1). Taxonomy (NCBI): domain Eukaryota; kingdom Metazoa; phylum Arthropoda; class Malacostraca; order Decapoda; family Cambaridae; genus Procambarus; species Procambarus clarkii. The sequence continues at coordinate 20,429,312 of NC_091156.1, forward strand.
CATATTGTATACCCACAAGCATTTTGAAATTATACATATTAGAAACGTGCACTTTCTCTCTTCTTTCTTTTCCATATAACCAGACAGAGCCACAGCAACGCGTGGCGGGTACAGCTTGTTTATTAATATATGTGTAAGTATACATATGCATCTATACATATACATACATATATCCACACATATACACATACACACACATACATACATACACACATACAAATAGTAGGAGGCTACAGGACGACCTAGACAGACTGAATGAATGGTCCAATAAATGGCTGCTAAAGTTTAACCTGAGTAAATGCAAAGTAATGAAACTAGGCGGTGGAAACAGAAGGCCAGACACAGGATACAGAATAGGAGATGAAGTACTTAATGAAACGGAAAGAGAGAAAGAAGACCATTTGGTCACCACTTGGTCCGGGAGACATCTCCCGTCACGCAGGGTGCAGTTGCGCCTCCACAGATCTCCAGTATCATCTTTTGATACTGGTAATGGCTCGAAAGGGCCACCACTTACGGGCTATTCATGCCCGTGCCACCTCTTGGGTGGCTTAATCTTCATCAATCAGAGAAAGATCTAGGAATTGATATCACACCAAACCTGTCTCCTGAAGCCCACATAAAAAGAATTACGTCTGCGGCATATGCGAGGCTGGCTAACATCAGAACAGCCTTCACGAACCTGTGTAAGGAATCGTTTAGAATCGTCGGTCCCTTACATGAATTTGTATCCCTGATCTATTTATCACAAGTCCCAGTATTCTGCCTACCTCCGCATATTGGATCAGATGGTTGTCAAGGATAATGGGGTCTGGATTTCTTTTTGCAATGTGTATTATCTGGAACTTTTGTTTGTGCTAATTTTCCATTACCTGGCAGATACCTGGTTGATGGGGTTCTGGGAGTTGTTCTACTCCCCAAGCCCGGCCCGAGGCCAGGCTTGACTTGAGAGAGTTTGGTCCACCAGGCTGTTGCTTGGAGCGGCCTGCAGGCCCACATATCCACCACAGCCCGGTTGGTCCGGCACGCCTTGGAAGAAACAATCTAGTTTCCTCTTGAAGATGTCCACGGTTGTTCCGGCAATATTTCTTATGCTCGCTGGGAGAATGTTGAATAACCGTGGCCCTCTGATGTTTATACAGTGTTCTCTGATTGTGCCATTGCTTCTCAAAGTTATTTATGAGTTCAATTGCTGCCTTGGTCTTATCGGCTAGTAGCGGCTTTGATGGTCCCGGTTGGCATATTATTTGGGTGACATCGTCAGTGTATGTGATGTATTCTCCATGTTGGGGTAGGTCAGCTGTATATATGTTGAATAGAGTGGGGGAGAGGCAGCTTCCTTGTGGTACTCCGCTGTTCAGTTCTATTACGTCACCCATGTAGCTGCCGATATTAAGCCTAACAGTTCTGTTGTCTATAAAGCTGCAGAGAGTAGCAGTAAATCTCTCGGGAAGTCCTAGCTCAGATATCTTATATTTTAGGCCTGTGTGCCACATTTTGTCGAAGGCTTTCGAAACATCTCTAAGCACTATATTACACTGATCTTTTTTCGACACTGCGTTGGCTATATGCTGGTAGATCAGGGCTATAGCTGTATGGGCCCCTCTGCGGTTTCTAAACCCATGCTGCCTGGTGTTATACTTCCCTTCCTCTTCCATGTACTTCACAAGTCTCAGATTGATATTTTTTTCGAATATTTTACCTGGTACTTCGAGGAGGGAAATTGGCCTGTAGTTTTCAGTTTGGGTTGGGGTTTCCCTGGCTTGGGGATTAATCTTATTGTGGCATTCTTGAAGTATGTGGGGAATAGTCCAGATGCAAGAGCTGCATTTATTATACATGTGTATTGATGGAGTGCAATCACTGGTTGGTTGGATAATACCATCTTATTTATCTTCTGTTGCCCGGCGCCTTGGTCTTGAAACCCATAATTGTTTTATGGACCTCTGCAATGGTTATGTGTTTCATAAGGTGGCAGTCATCGTGTATGTTGTTAAGGTCTATTGTTTGCGTTGGGAGTAGTGCTGCAGCTCTGTTATCGACTTGAGTTGTAATTTCCCTTTCATTAATTGGGCAGAAGTTTTAAGTTTTCTTCCGGGTTTATCCTGAACATTTTTTCCCAGAACTTCCTGAATTCCTGCTCTTGTTCTCTCTCCTCATAGAGTTTACTTCCTGAGGCGTCTATGATCTTCTTGAGAGGTTATCTTGATGTTTTCGGGGCTTTAGTGTGCCCGCGGCCCGGTCCTCGACCAGGCCTCCACCCCCAGGAAGCAGCCCGTGACAGCTGACTAACACCCAGGTTTCTATTTTACTGCTAGGTAACAGGGGCATAGGGTGAAAGAAACTCTGCCCATTGTTTCTCGCCAGCGCCTGGGATCGAACCCAGGACCAAAAGAACACAAGTCCAGCGTGCTGTCCCCTCGGCCGACCGGCTCCCTAATGTAGGGTGTTTACTCAGAAGAGCTTCCCATCAGGGTCCTTACTTTTTTCCAGAACTTTCCCGGGTTTCTGCAGTCGACTTGGATTTTGCTTATTAGGTCATCCCATTGTTTGGTGTACTCTGTTCTGCACAGATCTTGCAGCTCATCTTGTAGTTCCCTTTGTAGTCTTTTGCGCTCATCCGTCCACCCGTGTTGTGTTATGAGTTGTAGAAGGTTGTTATATCTGGTTTACAGTGTCCTGAGCGCCTCAGTGGCTGGGGTGTGTGGGAGCGTTATGTGGTGAGCTACGGGGATGTGATCAATCATGCATTTTTCTATGGTGCTAATCCATGTATTTAACTCGGCGTTTATGCATGATGTTTCCTTTCCATTAAAATCTGTGACACTGATTTCCTGTGCACTGCTTTTGAACGCTTCCCAGTCAGTTTTAGTGTATTGAAGTCTTGGTGGTGAGGGTTTCTGCCTTGGACTTGTTGGCGAGTCGCTGCTGTGACATGGTCCCTGGTCACAACCCCCACCCCCTCGTGCCTACAGCATGACCCCGTGACCCCTTCCTTCCCCCCCCCCCACCCTCCTCGCTTCCACCACCACCCCCTCCCACTCTTCCTCCCCCCCTCCCACTCTTCCTCCCCCCCTCCCACTCTTCCTCCCCCCCTCCTCGCGGCTCTCACGCTTGGTATTGTTTAATTTGTATAAAAGTTGATATGTCAGAGTTCTTCGTCCCATTCGTGGTAGTGCTTCGTCCGTTGTGTTGGGTGATGGCGCTGGGGGATGGTGGTAGTTGTGGAGGCGAGCGATGGTTTGTGAGACAGGCTGACCACTGGCCGGCCAAGAGCTCCTCGAACTCTATAAGGTTTTCCTCTCGGGACACGGTTTTTATTTTTACACAGGAGCCTACAGGATGGGACGGCTTGGGACGCCTGTTAGCAGGCCGAGAGCGCTCCCTCCCCATACCTTCATGGTAAGCTCCCTCACCATACCTTCATGGTAAGCTCCCTCCCCATACCTTCATGGTAAGCTCCCTCCCCATACCTTCATGGTAAGCTCCCTCCCCATACCTTCATGGTAAGCTCCCTCCCCATACCTTCATGTAAGCTCCCTCCCCATACCTTCATGGTAAGCTCCCTCCCCATACCTTCATGGTAAGCTCCCTCCCCATACCTTATGGTAACCTCCCTCCCCATACCTTCATGTAAGCTCCCTCCCCATACCTTCATGGTAAGCTCCCTCCCCATACCTTCATGGTAAGCTCCCTCCCCATACCTTCATGGTAAGCTCCCTCCCCATACCTTATGGTAACCTCCCTCCCCATACCTTCATGTAAGCTCCCTCCCCATACCTTCATGGTAAGCTCCCTCCCCATACCTTCATGGTAAGCTCCCTCCCCATACCTTCATGGTAAGCTCCCTCCCCATACCTTCATGGTAAGCTCCCTCCCCATACCTTCATGGTAAGCTCCCTCCCCATACCTTCATGGTAAGCTCCCTCCCCATACCTTCATGGTAAGCTCCCTCCCCATACCTTCATGGTAAGCTCCCTCCCCATACCTCATGGTAAGCTCCCTCCCCATACCTTCATGGTAAGCTCCCTCCCCATACCTTCATGGTAAGCTCCCTCCCCATACCTTCATGGTAAGCTCCCTCCCCATACCTTCATGGTAAGCTCCCTCCCCATACCTTCATGGTAAGCTCCCTCTCCATACCTTCATGGTAAGCTCCCTCTCCATACCTTCATGGTAAGCTCCCTCCCCATACCTCATGGTAAGCTCCCTCCCCATACCTTCATGGTAAGCTCCCTCCCCATACCTTCATGGTAAGCTCCCTCCCCATACCTTCATGGTAAGCTCCCTCCTCATACCTTCATGTAAGCTCCCTCCCCATACCTTCATGGTAAGCTCCCTCCCCATACCTTCATGGTAAGCTCCCTCCCCATACCTTCATGGTAAGCTCTCTCCCCATACCTTCATGGTAAGCTCCCTCCCCATACCTTCATGGTAAGCTCCCTCCCCATACCTTCATGGTAAGCTCCCTCCCCATACCTTCATGGTAAGCTCCCTCCCCATACCTTCATGGTAAGCTCCCTCCCCATACCTTCATGGTAACCTCCCTCCCCATACCTCATGGTAAGCTCCCTCCCCATACCTTCATGGTAAGCTCCCTCCCCATACCTCATGGTAAGCTCCCTCCCCATACCTTCATGGTAAGCTCCCTCCCCATACCTTCATGGTAAGCTCCCTCCCCATACCTTCAAGGTAAGCTCCCTCCCCATACCTTCATGGTAAGCTCCCTCCCCATACCTTCATGGTAAGCTCCCTCCCCATACCTTCATGGTAAGCTCCCTCCCCATACCTTCATGGTAAGCTCCCTCCCCATACCTCATTGTAAGCTCCCTCCCCATACCTTCATGGTAAGTTCCCTCCCCATACCTCATGGTAAGCTCCCTCCCCATACCACATGGTAAGCTCCCTCCCCATACCTTCATGGTAAGCTCCCTCCCCATACCACATGGTAAGCTACCTCCCCATACCACATGGTAAGCTCCCTCCCCATACCACATGGTAAGCTCCCTCCCCATACCTTCATGGTAAGCTCCCTCCCCATACCTTCATGGTAAGCTCCCTCCCCATACCACATGGTAAGCTCCCTCCCCATACCACATGGTAAGCTCCCTCCCCATACCACATGGTAAGCTCCCTCCCCATACCTTCATGGTAAGCTCCCTCCCCATACCTTCATGGTAAGCTCCCTCACCATACCTCATGGTAAGCTCCCTCCCCATACCTCATGGTAAGCTCCCTCCCCATACCTTCATGGTAAGCTCCCTCCCCATACCTTCATGGTAAGCTCCCTCCCCATACCTTCATGGTAAGCTCCCTCCCCATACCTTCATGGTAAGCTCCCTCCCCATACCTTCATGGTAAGCTCCCTCCCCATACCTTCATGGTAAGCTCCCTCCCCATACCTTCATGGTAAGCTCCCTCCCCATACCTTCATGGTAAGCTCCCTCCCCATACCTTCATGGTAAGCTCCCTCCCCATACCACATGGTAAGCCCCCTCACCATACCTCATAGTAAGCTCCCTCACCATACCTTCATGGTAAGCTCCCTCACCATACCTCATGGTAAGCTCCCTCCCCATACCTTCATGGTAAGCTCCCTCCCCATACCACATGGTAAGCTCCCTCACCATACCTCATGGTAAGCTCCCTCACCATACCTTCATGATAAGCTCCCTCACCATACCACATGGTAAGCTCCCTCACCATACCTTCATGGTAAGCTCCCTCACCATACCACATGGTAAGCTCCCTCACCATACCTTCATGGTAAGCTCCCTCCCCATACCTCATGGTAAGCTCCCTCCCCATACCTTCATGGTAAGCTCCCTCCCCATACCTTCATGGTAAGCTCCCTCCCCATACCTTCATGGTAAGCTCCCTCACCATACCTTCATGGTAAGCTCCCTCACCATACCTTCATGGTAAGCTCCCTCACCATACCTTCATGGTAAGCTCCCTCACCATACCTTCATGGTAAGCTCCCTCCCCATACCTTCATGGTAAGCTCCCTCACCATACCTCATGGTAAGCTCCCTCCCCATACCTCATGGTAAGCTCCCTCCCCATACCTTCATGGTAAGCTCCCTCCCCATACCTTCATGGTAAACTCCCTCCCCATACCTCATGATAAGCTCCCTCACCATACCACATGGTAAGCTCCCTCACCATACCTTCATGGTAAGCTCCCTCACCATACCACATGGTAAGCTCCCTCACCATACCTTCATGGTAAGCTCCCTCACCATACCACATGGTAAGCTCCCTCACCATACCTTCATGGTAAGCTCCCTCACCATACCACATGGTAAGCTCCCTCACCATACCTTCATGGTAAGCTCCCTCACCATACCACATGGTAAGCTCCCTCACCATACCTTCATGGTAAGCTCCCTCCCCATACCTTCATGGTAAGCTCCCTCCCCATACCACATGGTAAGCTCCCTCACCATACCTCATAGTAAGCTCCCTCACCATACCTTCATGGTAAGCTCCCTCACCATACCTCATGGTAAGCTCCCTCCCCATACCTTCATGGTAAGCTCCCTCCCCATACCACATGGTAAGCTCCCTCACCATACCTCATGGTAAGCTCCCTCACCATACCTTCATGATAAGCTCCCTCACCATACCACATGGTAAGCTCCCTCACCATACCTTCATGGTAAGCTCCCTCACCATACCACATGGTAAGCTCCCTCACCATACCTTCATGGTAAGCTCCCTCCCCATACCTCATGGTAAGCTCCCTCCCCATACCTTCATGGTAAGCTCCCTCCCCATACCTTCATGGTAAGCTCCCTCCCCATACCTTCATGGTAAGCTCCCTCCCCATACCTTCATGGTAAGCTCCCTCACCATACCTTCATGGTAAGCTCCCTCACCATACCTTCATGGTAAGCTCCCTCACCATACCTTCATGGTAAGCTCCCTCCCCATACCTTCATGGTAAGCTCCCTCCCCATACCTTCATGGTAAGCTCCCTCACCATACCTCATGGTAAGCTCCCTCCCCATACCTCATGGTAAGCTCCCTCCCCATACCTCATGGTAAGCTCCCTCCCCATACCTTCATGGTAAGCTCCCTCCCCATACCTTCATGGTAAACTCCCTCCCCATACCTCATGATAAGCTCCCTCACCATACCACATGGTAAGCTCCCTCACCATACCTTCATGGTAAGCTCCCTCACCATACCACATGGTAAGCTCCCTCACCATACCTTCATGGTAAGCTCCCTCACCATACCACATGGTAAGCTCCCTCACCATACCTTCATGGTAAGCTCCCTCACCATACCACATGGTAAGCTCCCTCACCATACCTTCATGGTAAGCTCCCTCACCATACCACATGGTAAGCTCCCTCACCATACCTTCATGGTAAGCTCCCTCACCATACCACATGGTAAGCTCCCTCACCATACCTTCATGGTAAGCTCCCTCACCATACCACATGGTAAGCTCCCTCACCATACCTTCATGGTAAGCTCCCTCCCCATACCTTCATGGTAATTCCATGGGAAACTGTTATAAGTAATAAAAATCCTACACAAGGAATAGAACAACTGACTTCTGAAGCTTTTTTTTTTTTTTTTTTTTTTTTTTTTTTGAGATATATACAAGAGTTGTTACATTCTTGTACAGCCACTAGTACGCGTAGCGTTTCGGGCAGGTCCCTGGAATACGATCCCCCGCCGCGAAGAATCGTTTTTTCATCCAAGTACACATTTTACTGTTGCGTTAAACAGAGGCTACAGTTAAGGAATTGCGCCCAGTAAATCCTCCATATCAGATTGAAGAAAGGCAACTAGAACAAAAAGCAATTCAAGAAATAAAGAAAACCCTAAATATTTCTTCACATATGCGAAATCAAAAGCAAAAGCCACTGCCAGTATTGGACCTATTCGTACAAGTGAAGGTTCATACACGGAGGATGACAAAGAAATTAGTGAAATCCTAAAAAAAAGCAGTATGAGGACATGTTTAGCACTCCGATACACAGCATGAAAGTGGAAGATCCGGACAACTTCTTTATGCGTGATATCCAAACCCCTGCTTGATGGGGTTCTGGGAGTAGTTCTACTCCCCAAGCCCGGCCCGAAGCCAGGCTCGACTTGTGAGACTTTGGTCCACCAGGCTGTTGCTGGAGCGGCCCGCAGGCTCACATATCCTCCACTTTTTTTTAGATAACAATCTAGGTTTCTCTTGATGTCCACGGTTGTTCCGGCTATATTTCTTATAGTCGTTGGGAGGACGTTGAACAACCGCGCACCTCTGATGTTTATACAGTGTTCTCTTATGGTGCCTATGGCACCTCGCCTCTTCACTGGTTCTTCCATATCGTTCACTCCAGTATGTTGTTATTTTACAGTGTAGATTTGGGACCTGGCTCTCCAGTATTTTCCAGGTGTATATTATTTGATATCTCGTCTCCTTTCTAGCGAGTACATTTGGAGAGCTTTGAGGGGATCTCAATAATTTAGGTTCTTTATCTCGTCTATGCGTGCCGTATATGTTCTCTGTATACCCTCTATTTCAGCAATATCTCCTGCTCTGAAGGGGGAAGTGAGTACTGAGCAGTACTCAAGACTGGACAACACAAGTGACTTGAAGAGTACAACCATTGTGATGGGATCCCTGGATTTGAAAGTTCTCGTAATCCATCCTATCATTTTTCTGGCTGACGCGATATTTGCTTGGTTATGCTCCCTAAACGTTAGGTCGTCGGACATCATTATTCCCAAATCCTTGACATGCTGTTTTCCTACTATGGGTAGATTAGATTGTGTTTCGTACCCTGTATTATGTTTCAGATCCTCATTTTTGCCTTACCTGAGTACCTGGAATTTATCACTGTTAAACATCATGTTATTTTCTGCTGCCCAATCGAAAACTTTGTTGATATCTGCTTGAAGTTTTTCAATGTCTTCTGCTGAGGTAATTTTCATGCTAATTTTTGTGTCATTGCAAAGGATGACACGAAGCTGTGACTTGTATTTTTGTCAATATCTGATATGAGAGTAAGGAACAGCAGTGGTGCAAGAACTGTACCTTGAGGTACAGAGCTTTTAACATCGCTTGGACTCGATTTTATTTGATTGACTGTTACTCTTTGTGTTCTGTTCGACAGGATATTGAGTATCTAGCATCCTACTTTACCAGTTATTCCCATTGACCTCATTTTGTGTGCTATCACTCCATGGTGACATTTGTCGAATGCCTTTGCAAAGTCTGTGTCTATAACACCTGCATTTTGCTTTTCTTCTAGGGCTTCTGTGATTTTGTCATAGTGGTTGAGTAACTGTGACAGACAGGATCTTCCCGCTCTAAATCCATGTTGTCCTGGATTGTGTAGCTCATTATTTTCCATAAAACTAGAAAGTTGATTCCTAATCACTCTTTCAAAAACTTTATTATGTGTGATGTTAGTGCAACTGATCTATAATTTTTTGCCAAAGCTTTATTTCCCCCCCCCCCTTGTGCAGTGGAGCTATATCTGCAGATTTAAGTGCTGCTGGTATCTCCCCTGTATCCAGGCTCTTTCTCCATATTACGCTGAGCGCTCGTGCTACTGGTACTTTACATTTCTTTATGAATATTGAATTCCACGAGTCAGGCCCAGGAGCTGAGTCAATATTGCATATTGTCAATTTATCTTTCAAAGTCTTCCGAGTTCGTGTTAATATCCATTATATTATCTGCAAATTGAATGTCATTCATAAAGAAGCTGTCTGGGTCATCAACTTTCATGTTGTTTATTGGTGTGCTAAACATAGCCTCATACTGGCTTCTTAGAATGTCACTAATTTCTTTGTTGTCCTCTATGTACGTACCTTCAGTTGTAATTAACGGTCCAATACTGGTGGAGGTTTTTTATTTTGATTTTGCGTATGTGAAAAAATATTTTGGACTTTTCTTTATCTCTTGTATAGCTTTCTTTTCCTATTCCATTTCCTCAAACTCGTATGATCGCTTCGACGTTTGTTCTATTTCTTCCATCTCCCTGTTTAGGTTTATTTTACTTTCTTGTGATTGTCGTGTCTGCCAAAGAATGTTATTTTTTCCTTCTCCTGTACAGTCGTCTGCGTTCTCTTTCTAGAGTGGTCCTCTTTCTGCTCCTCCTCACAGGCACGTGCTTCAAGCAGACCTTGTAAGCTTCAGCTGTCAGTTGAGCTATTCCCTGTGTGGGAGTTTTGTCGCTCAAGACCGTCTCCCATTGAATGGTTGCAAGGTCTACATTTATTTTTTCCCAGTCGATCCTCTTATTATTGAAATTGAATTGATTGAATACTCCTTCTCGCTTGTTGGGTCTCTTAGTCCTACTACCGTTATTTATGCTAGTTTGCACTTCAATGAGTTTATGGTCTGAGTATGTAGTATCTGAGATTGTAATATGTCTGATTAGTTCATCATTGTGAATAACAAGTCTAGTGTATTTTCGTTCCTAGTTGGTTTTGTGATCTGTTAACAGAGTGAGAATTTGTCACAGAATCTCAAAAGTTCTCTGACCTGTGGTTGGTTATTTCCTGGGTCGTTCCCAGCTATGATACGTGTGTTTGCCATTCTCCATTTTAGACTTGAAAAATTGAAATCTCCAAGGAAGATAATATCTGGAGCTGGATTCGCTAGATTATCAGGGATGTTGTGCAGATACACAAACCTATTTTGTGTATCTGCTCTGTGAATTCCTCAACCGTTGTATCTGGCGGTTTATATATTAGAATAATAATTAGATTTATTTTTTCTACCTTAATTCCAAGTACCTCTACCACCTCATTATTTGAGTTTAGTAGCTCTGTGCATACCAGGTCCTCTTTAATATACAGACCTACTCCTCCATTTGACCTAGTTTCTCTATCACATCTATATAAATTATAATTTGGAATCCTGATTTCACTACCCGTGTAATCTTTCGTATGAGTTTCCCTGAATGTCCCAAATATTGAGTTTGACTCTAATAGGAGGCCATTTATGAACTTAACTTTATTTCTTGATTTTGACTTTAGTCCTTGTATTTTTGCAAATATGAATGATTGTCCATATTGTGTGTCACTTCTGGAAGGTTTTGGTAGTTCTCCCTCCTCTCCACCCTGACCCAGGGTGTGTTGTTGTGGCAATGGTTTGTCCAGTTTTGGAGTTGTTACTGGGGAGTGTGGTAGTCTGTGTAGTTGGGGGGTGTAGTATGTGTGGGCTTGATGACGAATCGTAGTCCAGTCTTGGGCATTTTCCCTTCCCAATCCATACTCCTGCAACGTTTCTGCCTGTCTGTTTCTCTGGTTCTGCCTGCCTCTAAAAAAAAAATCCAAGACTATTATGTTGGACTTTCTCTCTTGTATAGCGCTGTTTACCTCTCACGTAGAAATCAGGGCAATGAAGATCGTAGCATTTCCTCTCATTTACTGAAAGTTTGCATAGCTTAGGGTGGAAATATCTACACTCTGTACCAAAACGACATCTGCCTTTCCCTAACATGTTTCGGCATATTCGGGGATGCATGAATGTGCATTCTGTGCCTCTGGTCCCATATCTGCACTGTCCTTTTGCATATTATCTGCAAATATTTTCATCTATTCTTGTATTCTTATTGTTTGTTCCTGTGCATGACTTGGCTACCTCTGTGTTTTTTGTTCTAACTTTCTCGTTTCTGCATTCTTTCTCCTGTAAATATAACTAATATCAACACGAGTGTGGCAGGTTTTTAAAGAAATTGACATTTCCATATCTGGAGCGGATTTCAGAAGTTCTTGTACTCCCCGAGCCCGGCCCGGGGTTAGGCTTGACTTGTGATTACTTGTGATATCTTGAGAGGTTATTTTGAGATGATTTCGGGGCTTTTTAGTGTCCCCGCGGCCCAGTGCTCAACCAGGCCTCCACCCCCCAGGAAGCAGCCCGTGACAGTTGACTAACACCCAGGTACCTATTTTTACTGCTAGGTAACAGGGGCATAGGGTGAAAGAAACTCTGCCCATTGTTTCTTGCCGGTGCCTGGGATCGAACTCAGGACCACAGGATCACAAGTCCAGCGTGCTGTCCGCTCGACTGATCGGCTCCCCACATATCCACCACAGCCTGGTTGGTCCGGCACTTCTTCCAAGAACTTATCTAAATGCCTCTTGAATACATCCTCCTTTGTCCCGGCAATATTACTAATGCTTACTCTCACTAAATGTTAGGTCGGCAGACATAATAATTCCCAGATCTTTCAAACGTTGCTTTCCTTTAATGAATAGGTCTAATTGTGTTCTGTACCCTGTGTTTCGTTTAACTTCCTCGTTCCCACCATACCTCAGTACCTGGACCGTGTCACCATTAAACATCATGTTTTTCTTAGGTGGCCAATTGAATAGGTTATTTATAGCTGCTTGGAGTTTTTCAATGTCTTCTACAGTGGCAATTTTCATGCTGATTTTTGTATCGGCAAAGGATGACTCGAAGCTGGGACTCGTATTTTTGTCATATGCAAGATACGAATGAGAAATAGCAGGTGCAAGGACTATGCCCTGGGGTACAGAGCTTTTCACTCCTCTTGGGCTTTTTCTTACTTGATAGGCGGTCGCGCTCTGCTTTCCGTTTGACAAAGTTGAAAATCCAAACCTGGTGGTTGGGGGCGTGGGTCGTCACTACTGGTGGTTGGGGGCGTGGGTCGTCACTACTGGTGGTTGGGGGCATGGGTCGTCATTACTGGTAGTTGGGGGCGTGGGTCGTCACTACTGGTGGTTGGGGGCGTGGGTCGTCACTACTGGTGGTTGGGGGCGTGGGTCGTCACTACTGGTGGTTGGGGGCGTGGGTCGTCACTACTGGTGGTTGGGGGCGTGGGTCGTCACTACTGGTGGTTGGGGGCGTGGGTCGTCACTACTGGTGGTTGGGGGCGTGGGTCGTCACTACTGGTAGTTGGGGGCGTGGGTCGCCACTACTGGTGGTTGGGGGCGTGGGTCGCCACTACTGGTGGTTGGGGGCGTGGGTCGTCACTACTGGTAGTTGGGGGCGTGGGTCGTCACTACTGGTGGTTGGGGGCGTGGGTCGTTAATACTGGTGGTTGGGGGCGTGGGTCGTCACTACTGGTGGTTGGGGGCGTGGGTCGTCACTACTGGTAGTTGGGGGCGTGGGTCGTCACGCCCACGCCACGGTAGTTGGGTAAACAATTTGCTCGCCCTCCCTGTTGTTGGAAGTTAAATAGCTAGGCCTATATACACAAGGGGGAGCGGCTGGGGGTTACGGTGAGGGGACTGGCGCAGGAGGAGTGAGGAGAGTGAGAAAGATGTGAGAGGTAGTACCGGGGGGATGAGAAAGATGTGAGGGAATAGTGATGGAATGTGAGAGAGGCAACTTACATGATGCACATCATACCGCGGAGATCTCGCCACTCCATAGACGAGGAATTAAAGCAAAAAATTGTATATGTAGTTAAATATAGACAATAGCTCCACCATTACATACAAAGATATTTCAAAGTGTGCTAAGTAAGATAACAAATCACATGGACTCACAACATCTCCATAACCCCGGACAACACGGGTTCAGAACAGGACGCTCCTGCCTCTCACAGTTGCTGGATCACTGTGACATGGCCGCAAGTGCCATGGAAGACAAGCAAAATGCTGGTGTAATATACCCGTGAGTACAGGTCTGTGAGTATTTTCGTTAATGTTTGTAGAATCCTGGCCTTGGAGGCCAGGTCAAAGACCGGGCCAGTGGAACATTGATCCTCGAGACCACCACCTCCCAGTCACACCATTTCTCTATCCTTTCCTTCCCCCTCACTCCCTGTCTCGGCGTGTGCCTCCCCTCACTCCCCATTACTCATCCTGGCCGCCTCCTCCCCTTTCCATTTCCTGATAACACATGATTATTACTTTTCGGATGTGGCATTTCTGGGGTGTTCCATTGTCGGGGGTGTCAGGGGCCCTATTGATGGGGGTGTGGAGACTGTGCACCAGGTCAGGGGTCCCTAGTGAGCGTGGGTGGACTGTGCACCAGGTCAGGTGCCCCTAGTGAGCGTGGGTGAACTGTGCACCAGGTCAGGGGTCCCTAGTGAGCGTGGGTGGACTGTACACCAGGTCAGGTGCCCCTAGTGAGCGTGGGTGGACTGTACACCAGGTCAGGGGCCCCTAGTGAGCGTGGGTGGACTGTGCACCAGGTCAGGGGCCCCTAGTGAGCGTGGGTGGACTGTGCGCCAGGTCAGGTGCCCCTAGTGAGCGTGGGTGGACTGTACTCACCTAATTGTACTCACCTAATTGTGCTTGCGGGGGTTGAGCTTTGGCTCTTTGGTCCCGCCTCTCAACTGTCAATCAACTGGTGTACAGATTCCTGAGCCTACTGGGCTCTATCATATCTACATTTGAAACTGTGTATGGAGTCAGCCTCCACCACATCACTTCCTAATGCATTCCATTTATTAACTACTCTGACACTGAAAAAATTCTTTCTAACGTCTCTGTGGCTCATCTGGGTACTAAGTTTCCACCTGTGTCCCCTTGTTCGTGTCCCACCCGTGCTGAAGAGTTTGTCTTTGTCCACCCTGTCAATTCCCCTGAGAATTTTGTAGGTGGTTATCATGTCTCCCCTTACTCTTCTATTTTCCAGGGATGTGAGGTTCAGCTCCTTTAGCCTTTCCTCGTAGCTCAATCCTCTCAGTTCCGGGACGAGCCTGGTGGCATACCGCTGAATCTTCTCTAACTTTGTAACTGTGCACCAGGTCAGGTGCCCCTAGTGAGCGTGGGTGGACTGTGCACCAGGTCAGGTGCCCCTAGTGAGCGTGGGTGGACTGTGCACCAGGTCAGGGGCCCCTAGTGCGCGTGGGTGGACTGTGCACCAGGTCAGGTGCCCCTAGTGAGCGTGGGTGGACTGTGCACCAGGTCAGGGGTCCCTAGTGAGCGTGGGTGGACTGTGCACCAGGTCAGGTGCCCCTAGTGAGCGTGGGTGGACTGTGCACCAGGTCAGGTGCCCCTAGTGAGCATGGGTGGACTGTGCACCATGTCAGGGGCCCCTAGTGAGCGTGGGTGGACTGTGCACCAGGTCAGGGGCCCCTAGTGCGCGGTAGGGGGATAGACGCGTCAGCAGAGATTTTCAAGTTCTGGGTCCCAGTCCTCGCTAACGCGTCAGGGGTTTCAGGGAAAATTTGTCAGTTATATTCCCTGCCAAGCCACTACCTGTTTAGAGGTAAATTTTGAGTCTCGTTTTAGGAAAATATTTCAGAGTTCCCATGTTTAGAAAATATGTTCACAGAAGTTTTGTTATGGAAATCTTATTAGGAAAATTTGGGTCCAATGTTGTTTAATGCATTAGGTACATCTGCATTTGTGCAGCTACCCCTATATGAAGGGGAGTACAGTGTGTCAAAAAGCTAGCTACGTGATGCTAAAAACTTCCAATCACACAGGATGGTTAGTCATACAGAGGCATGTGATAAGTAGTCTGCACTGGCAAATTTTGGGTGCAATATGAATATACTTCAAGAACACGAGAGTGTATAAAGTAATTGCAAAGCTCCAGGTACCTCATGCCAACGGGTCTGAATGGTCTAATAACTGGGCATTCAGTGATGTAGTGCGGGAGATCATGCCGTAGTTCCTGCTCACAGAGTTTGCACCTGGAGTGCTCAGGATTGGGAGATCCGTCACCTGCAGCCACCTGCCACAGGTAACGGTAACCCAACCTGATCCTGGTAACCACTGTCATACAGTCTGGTCGACGTTTTGTGCTACCCATAGATATAGGTTCCAGATCTGAACAAATCATAGCTTTTTATACTAGTACTTTCAGGTCGTTGGGAGTCGGTAATTTCTTTACAATCAGACCCGAGTGTTTGGAACAATATAGTTGTGACAGCAGAGATGGGGATACCTAGATCTAATTCAACTTCATCTTTGTTACACGCTAATTTGGCTGCAATGTCTGTCTCATTATGATGGGTTATATTTATGTGTGAAGGTATCCATACAAAGGAGATTCGAGACCCTTTACTCTGTGCATCAATTAGGTCATTTATAATTGGGAGTATGAGGTTCTTGCTATCGATCTTCCAAGAGAAGTTTTCGATTGCTTGAAGAGCAGACTTTGAATCACAGAATATTATTCCGCCTCCAATGTTTTTTTAATGTACTGGTAGCTAGGTGTAATGCTGCTAGTTCTGCTTGTGTGGAGGTCAGCCAATTGTTTAACCTGACACTGACAGTCTGTGTGCAAATATTATTTCTATAAAACCTACATGCTGCTGCAGTCTGTCCAGTAGAGGATTGGACTAGAGCCGTCGGTGTAGACACAGTGCTCGTGAGGTCTTAAATTCTCGATGGAGGAGGCAATTGTTTCAAGTGTGACAGCTTTGAGAAGAGCAAGATTCTCATTATCTTTCTTGGGGACAGGTGTGTATGATACTTGAATGGTGGGGTACAGATAAGGGGAATATCAGAGACATGTAGATTGCACTTAAAAGGAATGTTAAGTTTAATGAAATTGTAAGCATTGTTGCTCAGCCATTTATCATAAAAGGAGTGAGTTGGTATGTCGGCATCAGTCAATAGGGTGTTAACAGCACTAAATAATTTGTCTCTATGCAATGCAGGAGATGAAGGGTCTCTCATGACTTTAAGGCAAAAGGTCGTATTGACTTACATGATTCTCTCTAGTATGGTTGGAAGCTTCAGTTCTTCCCTCATGTTGATGATTCTTGTGCATCTTGGAGCACCAAGAATTATCCTCATGGCCTCATTCTGTACTACTTCAAGTTTGTCCAACACAGAGGAGGGGGAACTTAATTAAGTGCAAAGCATTATAATCAACGAGAGATCTAACGAACATCATATAGAATAGTCTAGCATATTTAATATTGATACCAATATTCTTACCAGTAAGTGTTCTCAATGGTTTTAGTCTTTCTTTTAACCTACGGTGTAGATCATTTACAATGTCACTGTTAATACCAACTCCAAGGTATTTGTGCTGCCTACACGTTTCAATGTTCTGGTTGTTGACCTTGAAAGCTATAGGGACATGAGTTTTATCTTGGGGATGGAGAACTCTGGATTTTGTTATAGAGATAACAAGACCACATTCAATGCTTTTAGCAGCGAATGAATCAAGTAGAGCTTGCAGTCCAGTTTGGGAATTTGCAACAATGCATATGTCATCGGCATAACAAATGACGGCTTCGTCAGGTAGTGTGGGAATATCAATTGTTAATTTATGCATCAGAACATTGAACAGCATAGGACTTAGCACTCCACCCTGGGGTGTACCCAACTCAAAGGGTGCACAAAGTTTACTTTTGACCCCCTTGAAAAGGACTGAGGCGGTTCTGTTACTCAGGTAACCCCTGAGCCATGTCAACAGTCTTCCCTTAACTCCAAAAGAGGCTAGCTGTTCTAGGATTATTTCTCTGTTTGCTGTATCAAAGGCAGTTTGGAGATCAATAAATGCCGCCTGAGAGTTTGGTCCCTCTCTGATAAAATACTCAGCAAAGCAAGTTTGTGTGCTTCTTCCAGGAAGGAAACCATACAGGTTAGGGGCAAGGTGGGGCTTGATTTGAAACATTAGTCTGTCGAGAATAATTCTCTCAAGAACTTTACACATGCACGACGTCAGAGAAATGGGTCTAAATTTTTGTGAATTAGGCTTGGGTATGGGTATTATGAGTCCCTGTGTCCAGCGGTCAGGTAAAACACCCTGCCTTAGACTTTGATTAAACAATTCTAGCAAAGGGCTATTTTGCAGCTCAGCAAGTACTCTCATGGTGTTGTATGTGATGCCATCCTCTCCAGGAGAGGTAGCCTTACCTTGAGTGCATTTTTAATTTCAAAGGGGGTTATTCCATAGTTATCATCAGGCCCTAGTTCACTACAAGCAATTTCAATATTGAAGTTACGATTTATTTTGGTACTAGCCAGATAGTTTTGCACATCTAGGGGCAGGCTGCTTGTACTAGCAGTGCTTGCATATTGCTGAAGCAACGTTGATGATTCTTGTGCATCTGAAGATTAAACTCTACGGACTTCAGCAGATATTGTGAGAAAGTTAGAAGTTATACTTTATTTAGCAGCTAGTTCTTGGACCCGGCTCCATACGTTCATAAGTGTAGCTTTGCTATTAACCGATCAAATTCCCTGAAATTTAAAACCGTTATACTTCAGACGTAGTAAGAAAAGTAATTAGAGTTACCAAGTTCTAGCTCCCATCCACGCTTTAGATCATTTGTATAACTTGTTCAGTATCGGTCCAATTTCCTCGAGATTTAAAGCCACTGTATTTCAGACGTAGTAAAATACAATAAGGTATTTACCGAGTTCCAGCTGCTGTCCCCCACCTTACTTTACCTTCACAACTCTGCTATTATCTGATCAATTTCCTCGAGATTTAAAACTTAGCGATTTTGGACGCAATAAGTTAGATCAAGATAGTTATCAAGTTTCAGCTCCCATCTCCCGCCTTAGTTCGTTTGTACAACTCCTCTATTAATCGATCAATTTCCCCCGAAATTTAAAACCGGTGCATTTCGTACTTAGTTAAATTGATCAAATCAATTACCAAGTGCCAACTCCTGACTTCAGCCTTAGTTCAATGTTCATCAAACTTGGTTATTCCAGAACATTAGACCATTTTCTGCCTATCACCTTATCAAAGTAAACATATCCTCTCCTTCAATACTCTTGTTTACATTAAGTGTAAATACATGCACACAGGGGTAACAATCACTCGGTCATAACACTCCTTATCTCTCCCCTATCGCTCCTTCCCCTCCATGACCCCACGCTCGGCCCCTCACTTATCTCCCTCTTACGCCCAGCTCCCCCTCCCTCCCACACCCAGCTACCCCTCCCTCCCCACCCCCTCACCCCAGATCTCTCCCTTCCATACCTCCCTCACACCTGTGCCCCCCCCACCCATCCCCCCTTTGCCCCTCCTCTCGCCCCCCTTTGCTGCTCCTTTCATCCCTCTACTCCCTTGTGCCCTTATCTTCCCCCTCTCACTCCCCTACTCCCCGAGCATATCACCCCTTCCCCAATTCCTCTAAACCTCATTCTTTTTTTCGCATTTCTTAACTAAAATAACACTTTTCTCCTGAAAAAGTCATGTTCATCATCTTTCAACACTTTCATAACTACCATTATGTATTGTTGTCACCATGGCGGTGTGTCCACTCACAGGATGAGTGGCGCTGCCCAATACTGTCACTATGGCGGTGTGTCCACTCACAGGATGAGTGGCGCTGCCCAATACTGTCACTATGGCGGTGTGTCCACTCACAGGATGAGTGGCACTGCCCAATACTGTCACCATGGCGGTGTGTCCACTCACAGGATGAGTGACACTGCCCAATACTGTCACTATGGTGGTGTGTCCACTCACAGGATGAGTGGCGCTGCCCAATACTGTCACTATGGCGGTGTGTCCACTCACAGGATGAGTGGCGCTGCCCAATACTGTCACTATGGCGGTGTGTCCACTCACAGGATGAGTGCCGCTGCCCAATACTGTCACCATGGCGGTGTGTCCACTCACAGGATGAGTGGCGCTGCCCAATACTGTCACTATGGCGGTGTGTCCACTCACAGGATGAGTGGCGCTGCCCAATACTGTCACCATGGCGGTGTGTCCACTCACAGGATGAGTGGCACTGCCCAATACTGTCACCATGGCGGTGTGTCCACTCACAGGATGAGTGACACTGCCCAATACTGTCACTATGGTGGTGTGTTCACTCACAGGATGAGTGCCGCTGCCCAATACTGTCACTATGGCGGTGTGTTCACTCACAGGATGAGTGACACTGCCCAATACTGTCACTATGGTGGTGTGTTCACTCACAGGATGAGTGCCGCTGCCCAATACTGTCACTGTGGCGGTGTGTTCACTCACAGGATGAGTGACACTGCCCAATACTGTCACTATGGTGGTGTGTTCACTCACAGGATGAGTGCCGCTGCCCAATACTGTCACTATGGCGGTGTGTTCACTCACAGGATGAGTGGCGCTGCCCAATACTGTCACTATGGCGGTGTGTCCACTCACAGGATGAGTGCCGCTGCCCAATACTGTCACTATGGCGGTGTGTCCACTCACAGGATGAGTGGCGCTGCCCAATACTGTCACTATGGCGGTGTGTCCACTCACAGGATGAGTGGCGCTGCCCAATACTGTCACTATGGCGTTGTGTCCACTCACAGGATGAGTGGCGCTGCCCAATACTGTCACTATGGCGGTGTGTCCACTCACAGGATGAGTGGCACTGCCCAATACTGTCACTATGGCGGTGTGTCCACTCACAGGATGAGTGGCGCTGCCCAATACTGTCACTATGGTGGTGTGTCCACTCACAGGATGAGTGCCGCTGCCCAATACTGTCACTATGGCGGTGTGTCCACTCACAGGATGAGTGCCGCTGCCCAATACTGTCACTATGGCGGTGTGTCCACTCACAGGATGAGTGGCGCTGCCCAATACTGTCACTATGGTGGTGTGTCCACTCACAGGATGAGTGCTGCTGCCCAATACTGTCACCTATGGCGGTGTGTCCACTCACAGGATGAGTGGCGCTGCCCAATACTGTCCCTATGGTGGTGTGTCCACTCACAGGATGAGTGCCGCTGCCCAATACTGTCACTATGGCGGTGTGTCCACTCACAGGATGAGTGGCGCTGCCCAATACTGTCACTGTGGCGGTGTGTCCACTCACAGGATGAGTGGCGCTACCCAATACTGTCACTATGGCGGTGTGTCCACTCACAGGATGAGTGACGCTGCCCAATACTGTCACTATGGCGGTGTGTCCACTCACAGGATGAGTGACGCTGCCCAATACTGTCACCATGGCGGAGTGTCCACTCACAGGATGAGTGACGCTGCCCAATAAACTCGGCCCTCGGGACAAAACAGGTAGGTAGAGACAAGAGGGGGTGTGGGGTGGAGGTGGGGGGTGTGGGGTGGAGGTGGGGGGTGTGGGGTGGAGGTGGGGGGTGTGGGGTGGAGGTGGGGGGAGAGAGAAGGGAGAGAGGACAGGAGAGACGGCAGATGGTAAGCTTGGACAAAGGTTAGATATTGATCATGGCTGTCATTCTCCTCTGAGGTATTCCTCCTTATTCTTCTCCACTTCACCCGCCCTTACTCATCGGGGGCCCCCCAATCTTCCTTACTCACCGGGGGCCCCCAACCTTCCTTACTCACCGGGGGGCCCCCCAACCTTCCTTACTCACCGGGGGCCCTCCAACCTTCCTTACTCACCGGGGGCCCTCCAACCTTCCTTACTCACCGGGGGCCCCCAACCTTCCTTACTCACCGGGGGAGCCCCCCAACCTACCTTACTCACCGGGGGGGCCCCCCAACCTACCTTACTCACCGGGGGGCCTCCAACCTACCTTACTCACCGGGGGGCCTCCAACCTACCTTACTCACCGGGGGGGCCCCCCAACCTTCCTTACTCACCGGGGGGCCCCCCAACCTTCCTCACTCACCGGGGGGCCTCCAACCTACCTTACTCACCGGGGGGGCCCCCCAACCTACCTTACTCACCGGGGGGCCTCCAACCTACCTTACTCACCGGGGGGCCTCCAACCTACCTTACTCACCGGGGGCCCCCCCAACCTTCCTTACTCACCGGGGGGCCCCCCAACCTTCCTTACTCACCGGGGGGCCCCCCAACCTTCCTTACTCACCGGGGGGCCCCCCAACCTTCCTTACTCACCGGGGGGCCCCCCAACCTTCCTTACTCACCGGGGGGCCCCCAACCTTCCTTACTCACCGGGGGGCCCCCCAACCTTCCTTACTCACCGGGGGGCCCCCCAACCTTCCTTACTCACTGGGGGGCCCCCAACCTTCCTTACTCACGGGGGGCCCCCCAACCTTCCTTACTCACCGGGGGGCCCCCCAACCTTCCTTACTCACCGGGGGGCCCCCCAACCTTCCTTACTCACCGGGGGCCCCCCAACCTTCCTTACTCACCGGGGGGCCCCCAACCTTCCTTACTCACCGGGGGGCCCCCAACCTTCCTTACTCACCAGGGGCCCCCCAACCTTCCTTACTCACCGGGGGGCCCCCAACCTTCCTTACTCACCGGGGGGCCCCCCAACCTTCCTTACTCACCGGGGGGCCCTCCAACCTTCCTTACTCCACGGGGGGCCCCCAACCTTCCTTACTCACCGGGGGGGGGGGCCCCAAACTACCTTACTCACCGGGGGGGGGGGTGTCGGAAAATCCGACACCATTTAATATATCATACATACAGATAATTGTAGCTGTGTTGTATAAACAAGTTAACCATAGAAAACGTAACTTGTAGTGGAATTACCGTCTAAAGAAAACAGGATATCATCACCACATACCATTATAAATTCACCAGCTATTCTGCTGGGAATTATTCTTAAATACATTAGTCTTTGGACTTTACCATCATAAAACATCTCATATAAATTAACTTAATTATCAGTATTAAAGTAGAGTAAATGTGACCCTTCTATCACTTATTGACATCTGGACAATGTAAGCTAGGCGTCAGGGTGAGGGAGGGCAGCCATTGTTTATACTAGACCAGAGGCACACGGGAGCAAATACGGCTCCTGTTAATTTTACTTGGACGAAGTGTTATGGAAACCAAAGGTGTACCATTATCACACGCTGTCAACAACTCAAGTTAAGTGTTCTTCCGAAACCCATGTATCTTTCATTTATGGCCATTAATGTCATTATATAGGGTGTCCCGGTTAGAGCACGTGGTAGCCTCAAACTAAAGGTAATTAAGCCAGGTCTTTAAGGTTCCATGTACAGTGTTTTCTCTGATATACCTGTCATATACTAGGTTTCTGGCTTCACAGTTAGCGCCCTTTTGACAGGTCAAGACGAGGAAGCATGCTTTGTGCATCAGTTACCAGGGTGATGGAAGCTACCTCAAAGAGGGAAAATGTGGCGTCTACAACCTAGTTATACCTGGTGGACTAAAGCTTGCTGTACAAATAAGATAAGGAACCTTTTCAATGTATGTAGTCTAATACTGTAGTTTGATTGGCTGCATATATATAAATTAAATTTATATAAACCCCCCTAATGTGTAGAGGATCGATTTGTGAGATTATGAGATTATTGCAGAAATACAGTACACTTATCATTATACAAATTGCTATCGAAGTATATAAATTAACGTAAATATAAATTCATATAAATTAAATAAATATAAATCTCACAGGTCGGTGCCCACAGGGGGCCCCCCAACCTACCTTACTCACCGTGGGGCCCCAACCTTCCTTACTCACCGGGGGGCCCCCAACCTTCCTTACTCACCGTGGGGCCCCCAACCTTCCTTACTCACCGGGGGGGCCCCAACCTTCCTTACTCACCGGGGGGGCCCCAACCTTCCTTACTCACCGGGGGCCCTACACCTGCCCCCCTCCACACCTGCCCCTCCTCCACACCTGCCCCTCCTCCACACCTGCCCCTCCTCCACACCTGCCCCCCCTCATCCACACCTGCCCCCCCTCCTCCACACCTGCCCGCCCCCCCTCCACACCTGCCCGCCCCCCCTCCACACCTGCCCCCCCCTCCACACCTGCCCCCCCCCCCACACCTGCCCCCCCCCACACCTGCCCGCCCCCCCTCCACACCTGCCCGCCCCCCCTCCACACCTGCCCGCCCCCCCCTCCACACCTGCCCGCCCCCCCTCCACACCTGCCCGCCCCCCCACCTCCCCCACACCAAGACGACGCCTCTACCCCACCTCCAACGTCCACAATAATCCACATAACCTTGTATTTTTTAAACTTCTCCAGCCTGAAGTCACAGCAGTATATTGACATCAGTTATATAGACTGTTGTATAGACTATTATATAGGCTGTTGTACGGAGAGTTGTACGGAGAGTTGTACGGAGAGTTGTACGGAGAGTTGTACGGAGAGTTGTACGGAGAGTTGTACGGAGAGTTGTACGGAGAGTTGTACGGAGAGTTGTACGGAGAGTTGTACGGAGAGTTGTACGGAGAGTTGTACGGAGAGTTGTACGGAGAGTTGTACGGAGAGTTGTACGGAGAGTTGTACGGAGAGTTGTACGGAGAGTTGTACGGAGAGTTGTACGGAGAGTTGTACGGAGAGTTGTACGGAGAGTTGTACGGAGAGTTGTACGGAGAGTTGTACGGAGAGTTGTACGGAGAGTTGTACGGAGAGTTGTACGGAGAGTTGTACGGAGAGTTGTACGGAGAGTTGTACGGAGAGTTGTACGGAGAGTTGTACGGAGAGTTGTACGGAGAGTTGTACGGAGAGTTGTACGGAGAGTTGTACGGAGAGTTGTACGGAGAGTTGTACGGAGAGTTGTACGGAGAGTTGTACGGAGAGTTATATCGACCGTTATACGGAGAGTTATATCGACCGTTATATCGACCGTTATAGCGGGTAACCGAGCAAATATAGCGGCGGCCAGGAAAATTATGAGAACGTTATATTCCATACTATCATTATATAATAACGTTATATAATATAAAATATGAGAACACAGAAATAACACCACATGAGACCAGAAGGCATGGCAGGATGTGCAGAATACCCCCGTTGAAGAGCAGAGGTGTAACAGGTACTCTGAGAGAGAACTATCAACATCAGAGGCCCGAGACTGTTCAACACGCTTCCACTACACATAAGGGACATAACTGGCAGACCCCTCACAGTGTTCAAGAGAGAACTATCAACATCAGAGGCCCGAGACTGTTCAACACGCTTCCACTACACATAAGGGGCATAACTGGCCGACCCCTCACAGTGTTCAAGAGAGAACTTGACAAAACCTCCAAAGGATACCTGATCAACCAGGCTGTGATTCGTACATCAGGTTGTGAGCAGCCGCGTCCAACAGCCTGGTTGTCCAGACGACCAACCGGGAGGCCTGGTAGGAGACCGGGCCGCAGGGAGGTTGATCCCCGGAAAGTCCACGAGGTAGGTCAGGGGGGGGAGCATAACCAGACAATATATGTTGTATATAATCTGTAAACAGACCTTACCTTCACAAGGTATGTAAGGTAGACTCCACTATATTATTAATTGGCTTCCTTTGAAATGGGTAAATGGCTTACGAGAATTAATTACCTTATTTGTCCCACTCATGGTCAGTGAGGCTAACACCTGCCACTCATGGTCAGTGAGGCCAACACCTGCCACTCATGGTCAGTGAGGCCAACACCTGCCACTCATGGTCAGGTCAGTGAGGCCAACACCTGCCACTCGTGGTCAGTGAGGCCAACACCTGCCACTCGTGGTCAGTGAGGCCAACACCTGCCACTCGTGGTCAGTGAGGCCAACACCTGCCACTCGTGGTCAGTGAGGCCAACACCTGCCACTTGTGGTCAGTGAGGCCAACACCTGCCACTCGTGGTCAGTGAGGCCAACACCTGCCACTCGTGGTCAGTGAGGCCAACACCTGCCACTCGTGGTCAGTGAGGCCAACACCTGCCACTCGTGGTCAGTGAGGCCAACACCTGCCACTCGTGGTCAGTGAGGCCAACACCTGCCACTCGTGGTCAGTGAGGCCAACACCTGCCACTCGTGGTCAGTGAGGCCAACACCTGCCACTCGTGGTCAGTGAGGCCAACACCTGCCACTCGTGGTCAGTGAGGCCAACACCTGCCACTCGTGGTCAGTGAGGCCAACACCTGCCACTCGTGGTCAGTGAGGCCAACACCTGCCACTCGTGGTCAGTGAGGCCAACACCTGCCACTCGTGGTCAGTGAGGCCAACACCTGCCACTCGTGGTCAGTGAGGCCAACACCTGCCACTCGTGGTCAGTGAGGCCAACACCTGCCACTCGTGGTCAGTGAGGCCAACACCTGCCACTCGTGGTCAGTGAGGCCAACACCTGCCACTCGTGGTCAGTGAGGCCAACACCTGCCACTCGTGGTCAGTGAGGCCAACACCTGCCCCTCATGGTCAGTGAGGCCAACACCTGCCCCTCATGGTCAGTGAGGCCAACACCTGCCCCTCATGGTCAGTGAGGCCAACACCTCTCCCAGCCAGGTTATCTTCAGGTTATCTTGAGATAATTTCGGGGTTTTAGTGTCCCCGCGGCCCGGTCCTCGACCAGGCCTCCAACCCCAAGAAGCAGCCCGTGACAGCTGACTAACACCCAGGTACCTATTTTACTGCTTGGTAACAGGGGCATAGGGTGAAAGAAACTCTGCCCATTGTTTCTCGCCGGCGCCTGGGATCGAATCCGGGACCGCAGGATCACAAGTCCAGTGTGCTGTCCGCTCGGCCGACCGGCTCCCTCGGAGATCCCTTATATCACAGTCGGAGACAGTGATATGAGAGTTCCAAAGTCTTGGATACCTTAGACCAGGGTTCGAGTCCTTCGTTTATCTAACGTTTATTAAAGGGGCCTCGTAGCCTGGTGGATAGCGTGCAGAACTCGTAATTCTGTGGCGCGGGTTCGATTCCCGCACGAGGCAGAAACAAATGGGCAAAGTTTCTTTCACCCTGAATGCCCCTGTTACCTAGCAGTAAATAGGTACCTGGGAGTTAGTCAGCTGTCACGGGCTGCTTCCTGGGGGTGGAGGCCTGGTCGAGGACCGGGCCGCGGGGACACTAAAGCCCCGAAGTCATCTCAAGATAACGTGAGTTTAGTATTGATAATAGTTCAGACCCTTATATGTCTTTAACTAGTGACATTATGCCACTCTTACATTAGCACAGTATAATCATTAAGGTTTAGCAATCTGAAATTGAACCTTGAGGAACTTGACGGGTGATACTCAATCCCATTGTGCACCTCGTCTGTTGTACCGGGTGTTGGTGTGCTGCACCAGCCTGGAACCCTCGCCTCTGGTCGTGTTCAGAAGCTCGGCACTAACAACATCCGGAGCTGAAAGGCATGAGTTGTAAACTATGTGAACTATGGAGACTTGTGTGAAGAATCCCATCACTGGAGACGAGGAGAAGCACAGGACGTATTGTACCGTGTAAAATACTATCTTCGTAGGCCTAAGATATACACGGCCTTCACCAGACCTAAGATACACTCAGCCTTCACCAGGCCTAAGATACACACAGCCTTCACCAGACCTAAGATACACTCAGCCTTCACCAGACCTAAGATACACTCAGCCTTCACCAGACCTAAGATACACTCAGCCTTCACCAGACCTAAGATACACTCAGCCTTCACCAGACCTAAGATACACTCAGCCTTCACCAGACCTAAGATACACACAGCCTTCACCAGACCTAAGATACACTCAGCCTTCACCAGACCTAAGATACACACAGCCTTCACCAGACCTAAGATACACTCAGCCTTCACCAGACCTAAGATACACTCAGCCTTCACCAGACCTAAGATACACTCAGCCTTCACCAGACCTAAGATACACTCAGCCTTCACCAGACCTAAGATACACTCAGCCTTCACCAGACCTAAGATACACACAGCCTTCACCAGACCTAAGATACACACAGCCTTCACCAGACCTAAGATACACACAGCCTTCACCAGGCCTAAGATACACACTTCACCAGGACTAAGGGTGAGCAACACCTCCATGTATACTGTTCCTGTTATCATTCTCTTGGTCTCAACACACATTCCGTCTCCGTTCCTCTGTTGTCTAACTCACAAAACACTTTGTACCCCCAATATTAACACTCTTAGAAATGCTTTGTTAAGGAATAGCAGTCGTGATGTGGACGGGTCAGCCGCTAGTTAATATCATATATTCAGCAGAAATCGCCAAAAATGTAGTGTAGCCATAATGGATTTGTCGGAAGCTTCGGGATATTTGTAAAGTTGATTGGCTGCCGTTCCCGAATATTTTGTTCCGAATTGGACGCTTTATTTAGGGATAGTTTCACCTCCGGGGCTCGTGGGGCCTCCAGGGAGGTCTTGCCTCCGGGGCTCGTGCGGCCTCCAGGGGGATCTTGGCTCCGGGGCTCATGCGGCCTCCAGGGGGTCTTGCCTCAGGGGTTCGTGCGGCCTCCAGGGGGGTCTTGCCTCAGGGGTTCGTGCGGCCTCCAGGGGGTCTTGCCTCCGGGGTTTGTGCGGCCTCCAGGGGGTCTTGGCTCGTGCGGCCTCCAGGGGGTCTTGCCTCCGGGGCTCGTGCGGCCTCCAGGGGGATCTTGGCTCCGGGGCGAGTGCGGCCTCCAGGGGGTCTTGCCTCAGAGGCTCGTGCGGCCTCCAGGGGGGTCTTGCCTCAGAGGCTCGTGCGGCCTCCAGGGGGGTCTTGCCTCAGGGGCTCGTGCGGCCTCCAGGGGGGTCTTGGCTCCGGGGCTCGTGTGGCCTCCAGGATGTCTAGCCTCAGGGGCTCGTGTGGCCTCCAGGGGGTCTTGCCTCCGGGGCTCGTGTGGCCTCCAGGGGGTCTTGGCTCAGGGGCTCGTGCGGCCTCCAGGGGGTCTTGGCTCCGGGGCTCGTGCGGCCTCCAGGGGGTCTTGGCTCCGGGGCTCGTGCGGCCTCCAGGGGGTCTTGGCTCCGGGGCTCGTGCGGCCTCCAGGGAGTCTTGACTCCGGGGCTCGTGCGGCCTCCAGGGGGTCTTGGCTCCGGGGCTCGTGCGGCCTCCAGGGGGTCTTGGCTCCGGGGCTCGTGCGGCCTCCAGGGGGTCTTGGCTCCGGGGCTCGTGTGGCCTCCAAGGGGGTCTTGGCTCTGGGGTTCGAGCGGCCTCCAGGGGGTCTTGGCTCCGGAGCTCGTGTGGCCTCCAGGGGGTCTTGCCTCCGGGGCTCGTGCGGCCTCCAGGGGGATCTTGGCTCCGGGGCGAGTGCGGCCTCCAGGGGGTCTTGCCTCAGAGGCTCGTGCGGCCTCCAGGGGGGTCTTGCCTCAGAGGCTCGTGCGGCCTCCAGGGGGGTCTTGCCTCAGGGGCTCGTGCGGCCTCCAGGGGGGTCTTGGCTCGTGTGGCCTCCAGGATGTCTAGCCTCAGGGGCTCGTGTGGCCTCCAGGGGGTCTTGCCTCCGGGGCTCGTGTGGCCTCCAGGGGGTCTTGGCTCAGGGGCTCGTGCGGCCTCCAGGGGGTCTTGGCTCCGGGGCTCGTGCGGCCTCCAGGGGGTCTTGGCTCCGGGGCTCGTGCGGCCTCCAGGGGGTCTTGGCTCCGGGGCTCGTGCGGCCTCCAGGGGGTCTTGGCTCCGGGGCTCGTGTGGCCTCCAAGGGGGTCTTGGCTCTGGGGTTCGAGCGGCCTCCAGGGGGTCTTGGCTCCGGAGCTCGTGTGGCCTCCAGGGGGTCTTGCCTCCGGGGCTCGTGCGGCCTCCAGGGGGTCTTGCCTCCGGGGCTCGTGCGGCCTCCAGGGGGTCTTGGCTCCGGGGCTCGTGCGGCCTCCAGGGGGTCTTGGCTCCGGGGCTCGTGTGGCCTCCAAGGGGGTCTTGGCTCTGGGGTTCGAGCGGCCTCCAGGGGGTCTTGGCTCCGGAGCTCGTGTGGCCTCCAGGGGGTCTTGCCTACGGGGCTCGTGTGGCCTCCAGGGGGTCTTGGCTCAGGGGCTCGTGCGGCCTCCAGGGGGTCTTGGCTCCGGGGCTCGTGCGGCCTCCAGGGGGTCTTGGCTCCGGGGCTCGTGCGGCCTCCAGGGGGTCTTGGCTCCGGGGCTCGTGTGGCCTCCAAGGGGGTCTTGGCTCTGGGGTTCGAGCGGCCTCCAGGGGGTCTTGGCTCCGGAGCTCGTGTGGCCTCCAGGGGGTCTTGGCTCAGGGGCTCGTGTGGCCTCCAAGGGGGTCTTGCCTCAGGGGCTCGTGCGGCCTCCAGGGGGTCTTGCTTCAGGGGCTCGTGCGGCCTCCAGGGGGTCTTGCCTCAGGGGCTCGTGCGGCCTCCAAGGAAGTCTTGGCTCCGGGGCTCGTGCGGCCTCCAGGGGGTCTTGGCTCCAGGGTTCGTGCGGCCTCCAGGGGGGATCTTGCCTCCAGGGTTTATGCGGCCTCCAGGGGGGGACTTGCCTCCGGGGTTCGTGCGGCCTAAAGGGGGGGACTTGCCTCCGGGGTTCGTGCGGCCTCCAGGGGGGGGACTTGCCTCCGGGGTTCGTGCGGCCTCCAGGGGGGGACTTGCCTCCGGGGTTCGTGCGGCCTCCAGGGGGGGACTTGCCTCCGGGGTTCGTGCGGCCTCCAGGGGGGGACTTGCCTCCGGGGTTCGTGCGGCCTCCAGGGGGGGACTTGCCTCCGGGGTTCGTGCGGCCTCCAGGGGGGGACTTGCCTCCGGGGTTCGTGCGGCCTCCAGGGGGGGACTTGCCTCCGGGGTTCGTGCGGCCTCCAGGGTTCGTGCGGCCTCCAAGGGGGGTCTTGCCTCCGGGGTTCGTGCGGTCTCCAGGGGGGGACTTGCCTCCGGGGTTCGTGCGGCCTCCAGCGGGGGGACTTGCCTCCAGGGTTTGTGCGGCCTCCAGGGGGGGGACTTGCCTCCGGGGTTCGTGCGGCCTCCAGGGGGGGGTCTTGCCTCCGGGGTTCGTGCGGCCTCCAGGGGGGACTTGCCTCCAGGGTTTGTGCGGCCTCCAGGGGGGGGACTTGCCTCCGGGGTTCGTGCGACCTCCAAGGGGGGGACTTGCCTCCGGGGTTCGTGCGGCCTCCAGGGGGGACTTGCCTCCAGGGTTTGTGCGGCCTCCAGGGGGGGGACTTGTAACCCGTTTAAAACCAAAAGGATGTTGTTATAGATTGATTAGGTTGTTGACCGGGGATGGTCGAAGGTTACTTGGTAGTGGGCAGGAATCGGAGTACCAAACGCCCACTGCTTTTTCTTGGGTTTATTATAAAAATAGACATCCTCTACACCGGGCCACGAACTAGCTAAGAGTGTGTGAGGGAGTGTGTGTGCTCGCTCCGTTGCCCAGGGCTGTCCCAGAAGGTCTGGAAGGCGCAGGGCTCAAGTGCGGCGACACACCAGGAAAAACGCTTTGTATTCAGATCTGCTGACAACGTTGTTGACACCTATTAAGTTGTTTAGCGCCGGCAATAATCAGAAGAGGGCATTAGGTCACCCCCATGTGTGTGTCCAGGGCACGTCCACCGGCGCCCAACCGGCGCCCAACACCGCTCGGCACGCTATCATCGGCGTCCTCGGCGATCTGCTTGACAAATCAACTCTTGGGTGTGTACCTAACTAACATTATATACAGAATAAGGATGATTTTCCTATAGTGGCTGTAAACAAACAAACAAGCTTATTTTTTGAGACGTCCAACAGGTCTCGCCTCAGGGGGCTCGTGCAGCCTCCAGGGGGTCTCGCCTCAGGGGGCTCGTGCAGCCTCCAGGGGGTCTCGCCTCAGGGGGCTCGTGCAGCCTCCAGGGGGATCTCGCCTCAGGGGGCTCGTGCAGCCTCCAGGGGGTCTCGCCTCAGGGGGCTCGTGCAGCCTCCAGGGGGTCTCGCCTCAGGGGGCTCGTGCAGCCTCCAGGGGGTCTCGCCTCAGGGGGCTCGTGCAGCCTCCAGGGGGTCTCGCCTCCGTCGGCAGCCCGTCCTCATAACCAAAGGGCAAATGCTCACTAATCCAGCCTCCTCTTTATGAATGAAAAACGGTTTACAGTGTTTCCGGTGACGTTGGTCCATATCTCGTATAGTGCCCCCGCCATATAAAGACCCGTGTTCGAACCACAGCGCTGTAAATGCTTCACCCGCGTACTTTTGATACAAATAATGACCACCAGAACCTAACGCCAACCCTACCCTAGGCCTAACAATACATAGAACTTTAATAAACTTATAATATTAACATATGAGAACAAACCTATTTTTAATACAGTGTTGAAATTGATGAATGCCTATTGGTGACGGCCACCGCTTTAACGAGCCTGGCCTGAGGACCGGTTGCGATTTAGTATATGGTTGCGCCAGATGGGGTGACAGGAGGGGAAGGGTCAAGGGTGAAAATACTGGAGGGTCAGGTCTCTAATCTACACAGTAAAATAGCAACATACTGGAGTGAACAATACGGAAGAAAATGCAGAATAGAACCAGTGAAGAGCAGAGGTGCCATAGGCACAATCAGAGAACACTGTATAAACATCAGAGGTCCGCGGTTGTTCAACATCCTACCAGCGACCATAAGAAATATTGCCGGAACAACCGTGGACATCTTCAAGAGGAAACTAGATTGTTTCCTCCAAGGAGTTCCGGACCAACCAGGCTGTAGTGGGTATGTGGGCCTGCGGGCCGCTCCAAGCAACAGCCTGGTGGACCAAGCTCTCACAAGTCAAGCCTGGCCTCGGGCCGGGCTTGGGGAGTAGAACAACCCCCAGAACCTCATCAAGCAGATACAAGTATTGTCTCATCCTGGCCATCATACCCAGCCCACTCATACAAAACTTGTAATACAACCCATCCTTCTACTGCATACACTACATTTACAGTCAACCCTGCCATAAAAATAGCAGTGGCTCAGGGAAATTAAAAATGCCTTAGTACTGACATTTTTGGGGGACATGAACATGGACATGGGTAGGCTTGGGACGCCTGGGCTCGGTGGGACGCCTGGGCTCGGTGGGACGCCTGGGCTCGGTGGGACGCCTGGGCTCGGTGGGACGCCTGGGCTCGGTGGGACGCCTGGGC
Organism: Procambarus clarkii; assembly: GCF_040958095.1. Classification (NCBI taxonomy): domain Eukaryota; kingdom Metazoa; phylum Arthropoda; class Malacostraca; order Decapoda; family Cambaridae; genus Procambarus; species Procambarus clarkii. Next base: position 20,461,751 of record NC_091156.1, read on the forward strand.
TCGGTGGGACGCCTGGGCTCGGCGGGACGCCTGGGCTCGGCGGGACGCCTGAACAATGACACTTTGAGTTAGGATAATCCACAGCATTTTTATGGAGTTAATAATCTTCTGCCAGCGCTGTACTTTCAGAGTCCTGACTAAATTTATTCATATATTATGGAGTCACAGTAATGGTAGTTAGGTATAGTTAGGGTGAAGCATAGTTAGCTAGGGGGAGAGGGCAGTTAGCCAAGCAACCCGTCCTCAGACCAGGTCCATTCCATCCAGCGGTCGACCTTTAAAGACGCATTCAAAAATTTTAACATTATGTTGATACAAAACATAACTTTTCTCAAATATAAATTAATATTGTTATATATTAGCATATTGCGCAAATTTAGGCATTTATGGGTTGTGTATTTAGGTTCTGTTGGCAATTATAATAATTTATATTTGATAACACTCTTTTGAATGAACAATATGTTAAAATTGATGAATGCGTCTTTGGGGTCGAGCGCTGGATGGAATGGACGTGGCCCAAGGACGGGTTGGATGATGCATGGTAGAAAACTCCTCGTGTTTCTGTGACTATTTCAACTTGAGTTCTGGACAACTGTGTCTGATAATGTTGATGTTTAGTTATTGTTGTGAAGATGATTACTTACACGTGATGGCCGCGTGACCTCGTCCAGCCCCCCCCCCCCCCCAGCAAGCCGGGACAACCGTGGACATCTTCAAGAGAAGACGAGATCATTTTCTCCAAGAAGTGCCGGACCAACCTGGATGTCGTGGGTATGTGGGCCTGCGGGCTGCTCCAAGCAACAGCCTGGTGGACCAAACTCTCACAAGTCAAGTCTGGCCTCGGGCCGGGCTTAGGGAGTAGAACAACTCCCAGAACCCCATCAACCAGGTACCTGAATAACACTGTACATTACCTCCTGGTGGGCCTCCTCTTGGCTTGTATTGGAGAAAATAGACGAATAATAATCTAAATTTTGTGTCGGGTAATAATGAAGTCAGCTGAGCAAGTTGCTTTCATCACCTACTCTAAAGTAACAATAGTTTGCTAGTTCAAATACTTTTTTCTAAGTCCAGGACAAGAAGTTTGTCATTTGAGTATCCAGAGATGGTACAAAACAGTTGGCCATTACTGCCCCTTAGAACAATGTGCAGTGTTGCGATGAAAGAAAATTCCATCTCGAAATTATTCTTTCCTAGAAGAGCGGTCCCTACACAACCACTCTCCCATCCACAAGTACAACATCACTTAAACTGTGTACTCTACAGTTCCGTGTCATCCTTCGAGCATGATACTAGAATCAACATGACATTTGTTTCAGTTAAAAATAAACTTTGTGTACTACAATGTGTACAGGAGAGTAGATGGACATATGTGCTGGTCATGGTGTTGGAACTACCTCAGCTTTCGTCTGTTTATGTTGGAGCGCCTCTCTGTCCGTCTCTCTCTCTCTCAAGGTGGGAATATGGTCTCCAGGGGACTTGGGTCAAGTCTCCAGGGGCGGGGTTTTGACAATACAAGATAACAATGTACCTCTTCCCGGGAGTGTCGCTGCTTTTCTGGTTGGTTGCTCGGGGCTCGTTAATGATCAAAGGTTCACCTGTCATTTGACGTGGGTTGAGTGACGGGGAATAGTTTGCAGACATATTGACAGCAGTTCTGCTTGTCTAATTCTGGTGTGTCTGGATAGTGTTGGTTGCTCCTGGCGAGAACTGTAATGTTGGGTTTCCAGGTGTGGGGTTCCAAGCCTCGGGCCGGGCTTGGGGAGTAGAACAACTCCCAGAACCCCATCAACCAGGTATCAACCAGGGATGCTGGAGGTGTGGTACATCCTGGCCATCAACATGTGCCAACATCTCCACACCAGCAGACTGGCACGGCTCAGGCACTCTTGAGTGCCTTGATGAAGTAGTTAGGAAGAGGACCCTTCACCTGTGGTAGGTTTTCAGAGTAGTTCTACTCCCGCAGGTCACTCTTGAGGACTGGCTTTACTGCTGACAGCTGGTGGTGTTGCTGACAGCTGGTGGTGTTGCTGACAGCTGGTGGTGCTGCTGACAGCTGGTGGTGCTGCTGACAGCTGGTGGTGTTGCTGACAGCTGGTGGTGCTGCTGACAGCTGGTGGTGCTGCTGACAGCTGGTGGTGCTGCTGACAGCTGGTGGTGCTGCTGACAGCTGGTGGTGCTGCTGACAGCTGGTGGTGCTGCTGACAGCTGGTGGTGCTGCTGACAGCTGGTGGTGCTGCTGACAGCTGGTGGTGCTGCTGACAGCTGGTGGTGCTGCTGACAGCTGGTGGTGCTGCTGACAGCTGGTGGTGCTGCTGACAGCTGGTGGTGCTGCTGACAGCTGGTGGTGCTGCTGACAGCTGGTGGTGCTGCTGACAGCTGGTGGTGCTGCTGACAGCTGGTGGTGTTGCTGACAGCTGGTGGTGCTGCTGACAGCTGGTGGTACTGACAGCTGGTGGTGCTGCTGACAGATGGTAGTTTCAGCCTTTCGGCGCCTGCCAGAATCCATGAAGAAAACTTTAATATTCGTCCGCCAGTGTTTTTATTTCTTTATTTATTGGCAGAAGACATAAAAAAGTCGCATCGTATGACGTCCATACAGTGTTGTGTGCGCATATGGCACCTCCATACAGTGTTGTGTGCGCATATGGCAGCTCCATACAGTGTTGTGTGCGCATATGGCACCTCCATACAGTGTTGTGTGCGCATATGGCAGCTCCATACAGTGTTGTGTGCGCATATGGCACCTCCATACAGTGTTGTGTGCGCATATGGCACCTCCATACAGTGTTGTGTGCGTATATGGCACCTCCATACAGTGTTGTGTGCGTATATGGCACCTCCATACAGTGTTGTGTGCGTATATGGCACCTCCATACAGTGTTGTGCGCGCATATGGCACCTCCATACAGTGTTGTGTGCGTATATGGCACCTCCATACAGTGTTGTGTGCGTATATGGCACCTCCATACAGTGTTGTGTGCGTATATGGCACCTCCATACAGTGTTGTGTGCGTATATGGCACCTCCATACAGTGTTGTGTGCGCATATGGCACCTCCATACAGTGTTGTGTGCGCATATGGCACCTCCATATAGTGTTGTGTGCGCATATGGCACCTCCATACAGTGTTGTGTGCGCATATGGCACCTCCATACAGTGTAGTGTGCGCATATGGCACCTCCATACAGTGTTGTGTGCGCATATGGCACCTCCATAGTGTTGTGTGCGCATATGGCACCTCCATACAGTGTTGTGTGCGCATATGGCACCTCCATACAGTGTTGTGTGCGCATATGGCACCTCCATACAGTGTTGTGCGCGCATATGGCAGCTCCATACAGTGTTGTGCGCGCATATGGCACCTCCATACAGTGTTGTGTGCGCATATGGCACCTCCATACAGTGTTGTGCGCGCATATGGCACCTCCATACAGTGTTGTGTGCGCATATGGCACCTCTATACAGTGTTGTGTGCGCATATGGCACCTCCATACAGTGTTGTGTGCGCATATGGCACCTCCATACAGTGTTGTGTGCGCATATGGCACCTCCATACAGTGTTGTGCGCGCATATGGCACCTCCATACAGTGTTGTGTGCCCATATGGCACCTCCATACAGTGTTGTGTGCGCATATGGCACCTCCATACAGTGTTGTGTGCGCATATGGCACCTCCATACAGTGTTGTGTGCGCATATGGCACCTCCATACAGTGTTGTGTGCGCATATGGCACCTCCATACAGTGTTGTGTGCGCATATGGCACCTCCATACAGTGTTGTGTGCGCATATGGCACCTCCATACAGTGTTGTGTGCGCATATGGCACCTCCATACAGTGTTGTGTGCGCATATGGCACCTCCATACAGTGTTGTGTGCGCATATGGCACCTCCATACAGTGTTGTGCGCGCATATGGCACCTCCACACTGTACAGGATATATTCAGACATTGCCGATCATGTCTCTCGCTCCAGTAAGTTTTTGTTGGTGGTAAACTGAGACTCATTGCTTGGGGCATTGTTCCCTGTGAATATTATGTGCTCTGTCTCGCCTGTATTCCAGGGAGTAGGGCCCCAGTGTGTTGACGCAGTGGTGGTAGGCGAGGTGATTTACCGTGTGAACACGTGCGGTACTGTTTCATAGTACAGCTTCACGGTACAGCTTCATGGTACAGCTTCTGCTATGGGTGTCACCCTTGCCTTCAAGGGCAGGTGCGTGCTGAACAGTATTCCAGACGAGAGAACACTTGACTTGTAGAAGTAAGAGCATATTGTCTTTGGAGGGAGCCGAGCGGACAGCACGCTAGACTTGTGATCCTATGGTCCCGGGTTCGATTCCGGGCGCCGGCGAGAAACAATGGGCAGAGTTTCTTTCACCCTATGCCCCTGTTACCTAGCAGTAAAATAGGTAACTGGGTGTTAGTCAGCTGTCACGGGCTGCTTCCTGGGGGTGGAGGCCTGGTCGAGGACCGGGCCGCGGGGACACTAAAAGCCCCGAAATCATCTCAAGATAACCTTAAGATAGATATTTCAAGGTTACAACTTGTATACACTTGTGAAGACAATGAAAGGTTAAAGGTTATGGATCTCTCTTTACCTCCTAAGCTTCCAGAGAGAAACAGAGGACACGGGAGGTGTTTTCCCTCTGGCCTGCCACAGTGAGGCTTGTATTTTGTATCCCTTGTAAATGGAAATGAGTAGGCCTATTAGGAAAAGGGAAATAGGATGGGGGAGGGAGGATGCACCCCCCCCCCCCTCGGTATTAAGCATTTTGCGGTTGGAATACGTCCATGGAATGGGTGTACTCGCCTAATTGTGCTTGCGGAAGTTGAGCTTCGGCTCCTTTCTCCTTTGTTTCAACTACTTATCAACTGGTCTACAGGTTTCTAAGTCAATTGAGCTCTGTCATATCTACATGTAAAACAGTGTATGAAGTCTACCTCCTCTCTTCTAAGAGCATTGATTAGTACTCAAACATTGAAAGAATCCTTGGTAATGTCTGGACATTATGGTTCATTTATTGGAGGCTGCTTTGAAGGTGGTTAAGGAGATAGGGGGGGGGAGGGGGTCGGCAGCAATTGAATTACGAGAATAGGAATACTATCTGGGGGGGGGGGGAGGGGGAGGATACCCAGGTGATAGTGGGGAGGGTGGGGGTGCGTTTGGGTGGGTATCAGACACCCCACACATCGTGTCAGCAAGGCGGACAGCCCACCGCCTGCTTTCATACCTCTCACTGTATTTCCCACTTCTAAACTTCCCTTCATCTATGCCTCTCCTTCCTCCTCCCCCAACCCCCCACCCCCCAATAAAAAGACCAACTCGCCTGTTTACCTGCCTCGACTTCCTTTTCTGACAGGCCTATCACGAACCCTGAACCTGTCGAAGGTCCCAGGGTTTGTGGGAGGGTCCCAGAGCATGCAGGGCGGGGGTCCCATTGCCCATGGCAGTGTCTCAGGGCCCCCAAACCTGTCAGGGTCTGTGTGGGGTCCCAGGGTGTGTAAAGGGGGGGAGGGTCCCAGGGTCTGTGGGGGGGGGGTCCCAGGGTCTGTGAGGACTCATGCATGTTTTAAAGTATTATTTTTTTTACACGCGCTGGAGGGATTACAAGGTGGATAAGGTGTAGGGATAAAGAGGGGCACGTGTTGGGGAGGTGAGGGGGAGGTGGAGAGAGGTTGAGGGGAGCGGAGGATCAGGAAGGGGAGACGGGACCAATAAAGTGTGTCCAGGGGAGGGGAGGGCACGTATATAAAGACTCATCCAGGGATCATTATTGGCAAAGTGTTTATCAACAGAGGGCGGGTGGCGTCTCCCCCTCCCCCCCTCCCATGGTCTCTGGTGCCGTCTCCCTGTCACTCCTCCCCCTCCCATGGTCTCTGGTGCCGTCTCCCTGTCACTCCTCCCCCTCCCATGGTCTCTGGTGCCGTCTCCCTGTCACTCCTCCCCCTCCCATGGTCTCTGGTGCCGTCTCCCTCTCACTCCTCCCCCTCCCATGGTCTCTGGTGCCGTCTCCCTCTCACTCCTCCCCCTCCCATGGTCTCTGGTGCCGTCTCCCTGTCACTCCTCCCCCTCCCATGGTCTCTGGTGCCGTCTCCCTCTCACTCCTCCCCCTCCCATGGTCGCTGGTGCCGTCTCCCCCTCACTCCTCCCCCTCCCATGGTCTCTGGTGCCGTCTCCCTCTCCCTCCTCTCCCATGGTCTCTGGTGCCGTCTCCCTGTCACTCCTCCCCCTCCCAAGGTCGCTGGTGCCGTCTCCCTCTCACTCCTCCCCCTCCCATAGTCTCTGGTGCCGTCTCCCTCTCACTGCTCCTCCTCCCATGGTCTCTGGTGCCGTCTCCCTCTCACTGCTCCTCCTCCCATGGTCTCTGGTGCCGTCTCCCTCTCACTCCTCCCCCTCCCATGGTCTCTGGTGTTGTCTCACTCCTCTCCCATGGTCTCTGGTGCCGTCTCCCTGTCACTCCTCCCCCTCCCATGGTCTCTGGTGCCGTCTCCCTCTCACTCCTCCCCCCTCCCATGGTCTCTGGTGCCGTCTCCCTCTCACTCCTCCCCCTCCCATGGTCGCTGGTGCCGTCTCCCTCTCACTCCTCCCCCTCCCATGGTCGCTGGTGCCGTCTCCCTCTCACTCCTCCCCCTCCCATGGTCTCTGGTGCCGTCTCCCTGTCACTCCTCCCCCTCCCATGGTCTCTGGTGCCGTCTCCCTGTCACTCCTCCCCCTCCCTGTCACTCCTCCCCCTCCCATGGTCTCTGGTGCCGTCTCCCTCTCACTCCTCCCCCTCCCATGGTCTTTGGTGTTGTCTCACTCCTCCCCCTCCCATGGTCGCTGGTGCCGTCTCCCTCTCACTCTTCCCCCTCTCACTCCTCCCCCTCCCATGGTCGCTGGTGCCGTCTCCCTCTCACTCCTCCCCCTCCCATGGTCGCTGGTGCCGTCTCCCTCTCACTCCTCCCCCTCCCATGGTCGCTGGTGCCGTCTCCCTCTCACTCCTCCCCCTCCCATGGTCGCTGGTGCCGTCTCCCTCTCACTCCTCCCCCTCCCATGGTCTCTGGTGCCGTCTCCTTCTCACTCCTCCCCCTCCCATGGTCGCTGGTGCCGTCTCCCTCTCACTCCTCCCCCTCCCATGGTCGCTGGTGCCGTCTCCCTCTCTCCTCCCCCTCCCATGGTCTCTGGTGCCGTCTCCTTCTCACTCCTCCCCCTCCCATGGTCGCTGGTGCCGTCTCCCTCTCACTCCTCCCCCTCCCATGGTCGCTGGTGCCGTCTCCCTCTCACTCCTCCCCCTCCCATGGTGTCTGGTGCCGTCTCCTTCTCACTCCTCCCCCTCCCATGGTCGCTGGTGCCGTCCCCCTCTCACTCCTCCCCCTCCCATGGTCTCTGGTGCCGTCTCCCTCTCACTCCTCCCCCTCCCATGGTCGCTGGTGCCGTCTCCCTCTCACTCCCCCTCTCCCATGGTCTCTGGTGCCGTCTCCCTCTCACTCCCCCCTCCCCCCTCCCATGGTCGCTGGTGCCGTCTCCCTCTCACTCCTCCCCCTCCCATGGTCGCTGGTGCCGTCTCCCTCTCACTCCCCCTCTCCCATGGTCTCTGGTGCCGTCTCCCTCTCACTCCCCCCTCCCCCCTCCCATGGTCGCTGGTGCCGTCTCCCTCTCACTCCTCCCCCTCCCATGGTCGCTGGTGCCGTCTCCCTCTCACTCCTGCCCCTCCCATGGTCGCTGGTGCCGTCTCCCTCTCACTCCTCCCCCCTCCCATGGTCGCTGGTGCCGTCTCCCTCTCACTCCTCCCCCTCCCATGGTCGCTGGTGCCGTCTCCCTCTCACTCCTCCCCCTTCCCATGGTCTCTGGTGCCGTCTCCCTCTCACTCCTCTCCCTCCCGTGGTCGCTGGTGCCGTCTCCCTCTCACTCCTCCCCCTCCCATGGTCGCTGGTGCCGTCTCCCTCTCACTCCTCCCCCTCCCATGGTCGCTGGTGCCGTCTCCCTCTCACTCCTCCCCCTCCCATGGTCGCTGGTGTCGTCTCCCTCTCACACGCCCTCTCCACCCTCCCATGGTCGCTGGTGCCGTCTCCCTCTCACTCCCCCCTCTCCCCCCTCCCATGGTCGCTGGTGCCGTCTCCCTCTCACTCCCCCTCTCCCCTCTCCCATGGTCTCTGGTGCCGTCTCCCTCTCACTCCTCCCCCTCCCATGGTCGCTGGTGCCGTCTTCCTCTCACTCCCCCTCTCCCCCCTCCCATGGTCGCTGGTGCCGTCTCCCTCTCACTCCCCCTCTCCCAAGGTCGCTGGTGCCGTCTCCCTCTCACTCCCCCTCTCCCCCCTCCCATGGTCGCTGGTGCCGTCTCCCTCTCACTCCCCCTCTCCCATGGTCGCTGGTGCCGTCTCCCTCTCACTCCTCCCCCTCCCATGGTCGCTGGTGCCGTCTCCCTCTCACTCCCCCTCTCCCATGGTCGCTGGTGCCGTCTCCCTCTCACTCCTCCCCCTCCCATGGTTGCTGGTGCCGTCTCCCTCTCACTCCTCCCCCTCCCATGGTCGCTGGTGCCGTCTCCCTCTCACTCCTCCCCCTCCCATGGTCGCTGGTGCCGTCTCCCTCTCACTCCTCCCCCTCCCATGGTCGCTGGTGCCGTCTCCCTCTCACTCCTCCCCCTCCCATGGTCGCTGGTGCCGTCTCCCTCTCACTCCTCCCCCTCCCATGGTCGCTGGTGCCGTCTCCCTCTCACTCCTCCCCCTCCCATGGTCGCTGGTGCCGTCTCCCTCTCACTCCTCCCCCTCCCATGGTCGCTGGTGCCGTCTCCCTCTCACTCCTCCCCCTCCCATGGTCGCTGGTGCCGTCTCCCTCTCACTCCTCCCCCTCCCATGGTCGCTGGTGCCGTCTCCCTCTCACTCCTCCCCCTCCCATGGTCGGGAGGATATTATGTAATATCTTTGATGTGTTCACCTAGTTGTGCTTGCGGGGGTTGAGCTCTGCTCTTTCGACCCGCCTCTCAACTGTCAATCAACTGTTACTACTATTTTTTTCACACACACACAAATAGAGATCAAAATAGAGATCCTAAATGTAGTTGTTGTCCTTGTATATAAGTCACCGGAGGCAAACCCTCAGCAGTTTAAAGACCAACTAATGAAAATAGAGCACTGCTTGGAAAACCTCACAAATCCAGCTCCGAACATCATCCTGCTTGGGGACTTCAACCTACGGCACCTGAAATGGAAGCACCTGGCTAATACAGTAATATCAGAAAGAATACCTGGAAGTAGCCTAAATGAGCAGGCACATGCAAATGACCTGCTACGGATGTGCGATAGGTTTGCCTTAAACCAGCAAATAGTAGAACCAACTAGGAAGGAGAACACGCTGGACCTCATTTTCACTAATAATGATGAGTTGATCGGGAACATAATGATTACAAATACCTGTTACTCAGATCACAACTTAATTGAGGTACTGACAACCATGGGGAATGGACCTCCAAAACCAGTCCAGATTCCCGGTGGAGGAGATTTCAGCAAATTCAACTTCAATAATAAACGGATAAACTGGGAGCAAATAAACCAGGACTTCACAGAAATAAACTGGGAAGAACAGCTAGGAAATGCAAACCTGAACCAGTGCCTGGAAAAAATAAGCTCAGTAGCACTAGAAATATGTTCAAACCGCATACCCCTAAGAAAAAAGAGAAAGAGATGCAGATTGGAACGGGAACGTCGTTCCTTATATAGGCGAAGAAAACGAATCGCGGAACAACTTGAGAGTCGCACCCTATCTCAAGAACGGCGAAGAAGGTTAGGTAGAGAAATAGAAACAATTGAACTCAAGCTACAAGAATCATACAAAACCCAGGAGAGGCAAAGAGAGCAAAAGGCCATCAGTGAAATAGAGAGAAATCCGAAATATTTTTTCTCCTATGCAAAATCAAGATCAAAAACCACATCTAGTATCGGGCCCCTGCGAAAGGGAGATGGAACTTTCACAGATGACAACAAAGAAATGAGCGAGTTACTGAGGAAGCAGTACGACTCTGTTTTCAGTGAGCCATTAAATGCACTAAAGATTGATAACCCAAATGAATTTTTCATGGATATGATACCAACATCAAATCACATATCAGACGTCGCCCTATCCCCACTAGATTTTGAAGAAGCCATAAACAGTATGCCTATGCACTCTGCACCAGGCCCGGATTCTTGGAACTCCATATTCATCAAGAACTGTAAAAAACCACTATCGCAGGCCCTTCACATTCTGTGGAGACAAAGCCTAGATACTGGCGTTATCCCTGACATACTAAAAACAGCAGAGATAGCACCACTCCATAAAGGAGGAAATAAGGCAGAGGCAAAAAATTACAGACCGATAGCACTAACATCGCACATCATAAAAATTTTTGAGAGAGTGCTAAGAAGTAAGATCACAAAATACATGGAATCACAGCATCTCCATAACCCCGGACAACATGGTTTCAGAACAGGGCGCTCTTGCCTGTCGCAGTTGCTGGACCACTATGATATGGCATTAGATGCTATGGAAGACAAACAAAACGCTGATGTAATTTACACAGATTTCGCAAAAGCTTTTGATAAATGTGACCATGGTGTTATTGCACATAAAATGCGTTCAAAAGGAATTACCGGGAAAATAGGCAGATGGATCTACAATTTCCTGACTGACAGAACCCAATGTGTAATAGTCAACAAAATAAAATCCAGCCCATCAACCGTGAAGAGCTCAGTCCCCCAGGGTACTGTGCTTGCTCCAGTACTTTTTCTCATCCTCATATCGGACATAGACCAGAACACAACCTATAGCACTGTATCATCCTTTGCAGATGACACTAGGATTTTCATGAGAGTTGGCAACATAGAGGACACGGTAAACCTCCAATCAGATGTTGATCAGGTCTTTCTATGGGCTACAGAAAATAATATGGTATTCAACGAGGATAAGTTTCAGCTCATGCGCTACGGAAAAATTGAAAACATAAAAACAGGAACCACGTACAAAACTCAGGCAAATCATAACATAGAACGAAAAGGCAATGTAAAGGACCTGGGTGTACTCATGTCGGAAGACCTTACCTTTAAAGAACACAATAAAGTAGCCGTCACAACTGCAAGAAAAATGACAGGTTGGATAACAAGAACTTTTCACACTAGAGATGCTATACCGATGATGATACTTTTCAAAACGCTTGTGCTATCTAGAGTGGAGTACTGCTGCACAATGACAGCCCCTTTCAAAGCTGGAGAAATTGCTGACCTAGAGAGCGTGCAGAGATCCTTTACTGCTAGAATCCACTCAGTAAAACATCTAAATTACTGGGACCGACTAAAGAGCCTAAATCTGTACTCCCTTGAGCGCAGGCGGGAGAGATACATAATAATTTACACGTGGAAAATAATTGAGGGGCTGGTCCCAAACCTGCACACAGAAATAACACCACATGAGACCAGAAGACATGGCAGGATGTGCAGAATACCCCCGTTGAAAAGCAGAGGTGCAACAGGTACTCTGAGAGAGAACTCTATCAACATCAGAGGCCCGAGACTGTTCAACACGCTTCCTCTACACATAAGGGGCATAACTGGCAAACCCCTCACAGTGTTCAAGAGGAAAACTGGATAAGCACCTCCAAAGGATACCTGATCAACCAGGCTGTGACTCATACGTCAGGCTGCGAGCAGCCGCGTCTAACAGCCTGGTTGATCAGTCCAGCAACCAGGAGGCCTGGTCGACGACCGGGCCGCGGGGACACTAAGCCCCGGAAGCACCTCAAGGTAGCCACACACACACACACACACACACACACACACACACACACACACACACACACACACACACACACACACCCAGGAACCAACTCCGTAACAGCTGTCCAACTCCCAGGTACCTATTTACTGCTAGGTAACAGGGACGTCAGGGCGAGAAAAAAAACTCTGCCCATTTGTCTCTGCCTAGTCCGGGAATCGAACCCGGGCCACAGGATTAGGAGTCCCGCACGCTGTCCACTCAGCTACCAGACCCGTGATATGTGGTTTGGTCATCATATCTTCAGCCCCGTTATTGTGACTCGTCGTCTGCTTAAGTGAGCGTTGTTCATCACCGAAGAAGGGAGCTGGTCGGCCGAGCGGACAGCACACTGGACTTGTGATCCTGTGGTCCTGGGTTCGATCCCGGGCGCCGGTGAGAAACAATGGGCAGAGTTTCTTTCACCCTATGCCCCTGTTACCTAGCAGTAAAATAGGTACCTGGGTGTTAGTTGTCACGGGCTGCTTCCTGGGGTGGAGGCCTGTTCGAGAACCGGGCCGCGGGGACACTAAAAGCCCCGAAATCATCTCAAGATAACCTCAAGATAACCTCCCCTGCTGACTGCTCCACACCTGCTGGTGGGAACGCTCACGCTCCAGCTAAGGTTGAGCTTGAGAGCTCAAGCTCGAACAAATGTCCCGCCAAGCGAGGAACATAAGCCTATAATTCTTACTGAATAAACTTCGACTAAACTTACCCCTCCTCCCCCCCCCCCCATAACCAAAGACAAGGCACTGGGAAGTATAATGTTACTTGTTCATAACTTGAGACATACCTGTACTAAACTAACTCCACGTGGCACTTGGAGTAACTTACAGTAATGTATACATTATGGAAGAGGTGGCAGCACTGCACACCCTACACAGTTTCCCTTCGTAATTACATTATTTCCCCACCAGTGTTACCCTTCCTCCCTATCCCACTTTCCCGTGTTTCTCTACAGTCGCACACCTAGTGAGGGGGGGGGGGGTGGCGTGGAAGAGGGGGAGGGAGGGGCGGCGTGGAAGGGAGGGAGGGAGGGAGGGGCGGCGTGGAAGAGGGGGTGGAGGGGCGGCGTGGAAGAGGGGGAGGGAGGGGTGGCGTGGAAGAGGGGGAGGGAGGGGTGGCGTGGAAGAGGGAGAGGGAGGGGTGGCGTGGGAGGGAGGGAGGGGCGTCGCGCCCTTGTAATCACCAGAGTGCCACCATGGCCGGGCAATTCCTGAGAAATGTAATCGGGGTTGGCCGGTGGCACTGCCTTGGATGTTGCTATAATGAGGGGGGCGGTGTAGGGGAGGGGGGGGCGGTGTAGGGGAGGGGGGGTAGAGGGAGCGGGGGGGCAGCGGGAGCGAGGAATAAGGGAGCTGTCTAGACTTTTCCCCAAATACTTCCTTATACATAAAATCCTTCCCCCAATAATTGGAAAAAATTGAGTGTGTGTATAGTTTTGTGTGTGTGTATGAATAACTCAATAAATAATAATAATAAAATAAAGAGCCTTAAACAGAATAACATGTGTGGAAGCATCGGAGTGTGTATATATGAATGCTACACAGTATTCATCTATGGACATCCATATATGGTGGAACACATGTGAAGAACCTCTCACACACTCACAGCTCCCTGACAAGAGGGAGCCAGCTTAGCTTAGCTGCCATCACCCACACATGGTGTCAGCAAGGCGGACAGCCCGCCTGCTTTCATACCTCTCACTGTAATTCCCACTTCTATACTTCCCTTCACCTATGCCTCTCCTTCCTCTTTACTCCCCCCCCCCCCCAAAAAAAAGGAGGATGTGCAGGTGTGGCTCTGCAACGGCTCTGGGCTGGTGTGTCAGGACAGGTGTGGCTCTGGGCTGGTGCATCAGGGCAGGTGTGGATCTGGGCTGGTGTGTCAGGACAGATGTGGCTCTGGGCTGGTGCATCAGGGCAGATGTGGCTCTGGGCTGGTGTGTCAGGGCAGGTGTGGCTCTGGGCTGGTGCATCAGGGCAGATGTGGCTCTGGGCTGGTGTGTCAGGGCAGGTGTGGCTCTGGGCTGGTGTGTCAGGGCAGGTGTGGCTCTGGGCTGGTGTGTCAGGGCAGGTGTGGCTCTGGGCTGGTGTGTCAGGGCAGGTCTGGGGTATAGGACGGACATAGGCTAGTCTGGGTAGGCCTCAGTTTTAATCTCTAAGAAATATTAATATTTATAGACAATTCCCCAAGCCATTTTCATTGAGTCTAGTGTGAAATATATAGTGTGATCGCCCTAGAGTTTTAGTGATAATATATTTTCTGAGAGACCCCATACAGTTGCTTCATTCCTTCTTAATAGTACATGTTCTGAGAGAAGGAGGGAGGGGGGAGGGAGATGAAGGGAGGACCAAAGGGATGGGGAGGAGGGGGTCAAAGGACTGATTGGGGAAAGAGGGGGGGAAAAAGGTTGAAAGGGGCGGGGAGTATGGACCCAGGTGCAGTCAGCTGGTCCCTTCCTCACTTTTACATATATAAATGGAAATGTCTGAGGTCGGGGAGGAGGAGGGGGAAGAGTAGGGAGATGGGGTAAGGTTGAAGAGGGGGATGGAGAGAAGTATGGCAGGGAAAAGAGAAGGGAAGAAGGAAGGATGTGGTTATAAGGGAGAAGTGAGAGGGGGGAGACAGACTACGCCAGCACCACTGGGTACTCCTTCCTTTAATCTATATCTGTGAGAGAAAATGTCTCTGTGTGTGTCTACAGTTGGCCAACACACACTAGGGGAGCCTCACCCAACTTTACCGGGCGAATGGTCTTAAGCACAGCATGGGCATAGTTTGGTCGAGGTCAGTCCTATTAGTCTTAAGAGGTTAAGACTCAGGGGCTCAGGCCCACCAATCCTCATCACTGCTTCCCTAATGCAGTTTTCATTTAAATTAAATTGAGGATGCATTTTCCGTAGTGTTTATTCCCGCCGTTTACCCGCGCATTCTCATTATTTTATATAAAAATGTAAGTTTTAAATAATTTATTATGCATCCCATACCCAATGTCCCTACAGCCAGGTCAGAGACCAGGCAGCAGGAATATTGATCCTCAGAACTCCCAGAAGGTAGATAGGTAGGCGAAGGTCAGCTTATGCGTGTTGGAGGTTATTTGTATTTGAAGTACTTGGATGAAGCATTTACAACCTTGCGATTCCAACAGAGGACGTCAGCAAAGCACTGTTTGAGAAATGTTTAAATGTCATCAATTGGGAGTCGAATGAAAACCACTTTCCTTTCATAAACAGGGTTTGATAATGATTAACGAGCATTTGGCCTTTGTTGATGAGGACGTGCTGTGGTATTTGCAGTACGTCATTACATCATCTAGTGGGGAAGCAAATTTGTCAAAAGTGGCACCTTTTAAAAAATGTTTTAGCTGTGCGATAAAAAATCAAATCTCACAACACACACACACACATACACACATACATACATACACACATACACACATACACACATACATACACACACACACTCACATACACACTATATATATATATATATATATATATATATATATATATATATATATATATATATATATATATATATATATATAATATAAATTTGTTAATTACATGGCTTTGGAAGACCTTTCTGGACTCGTTACATTTTTCGACCAATTTCCCGGTATTTTAAACCTTCTGGTCCATCTCGTGTGTTATATTGGTGGCTGCTGCCATCTAGGGGAACCAAAAGAAACAGTGACTTGGCTAACTCTTTCCTGAGGCTGGACAAACCGATAGTTTCAACTCTCCCTATTATTATTATTATTATTATTATTATTATTATTACATTAGGTACATCTGCATTTGTACAGCTGCCCTAGACTTTATGAAGGGGAGTACAGTGTGTCAAAAAGCTAGCTACGTGGTGCTAAAAATCACCATCACACAGGATGGTTAGTCATACAGAGGCAAGTGTTCAGTAGCCTGCACTGTCTAACTCTAGGTGTAATAGGAGGATTTTTCAAGAACACGAGAGTGAATAAAGTAATTGCAAAACTCCAGGTACCTCATGCCAACGGGTCTGAATGGTCTAATAACTGGGCATTCAGTGATGTAGTGCGGGAGATCATGCCGCAGTTCCTGCTCACAGAGTTTGCACCTTGAGTGCTCAGGATTGGGAGGCGCGTCACCTGTAGCCACCTTCCACAGGTAACGGTAACTCAACCTGATCCTGGCAACCACTGTGTCACAGTCTGGTGGACGTTTTGTGCTGCCCATAAACATTGGTTTCAGATCTGAACAAATCATAGCTTTTTATACTGGTACTTTCAGGTCGTTGGGAGTCAGTAATTTCTCTATCAGACCTGAGTGTTTGGAACAATATAGTGTTGACAGCGGAGATGGGCTCGTCACTTACTACCCATCATATAGTCTAGGGTAGCTGCACAAATGCAGATGTACCTAAATGTGTTAATTAAAAAAAATACTACCATGACTTGTAGTGGTAGCAATACCATGAGAATACTTGTCAACCAAAGTCTAAGGCAGGGCGTCTTACCTGACCGCTGGACACAGGCACTCATAATACCCATACCCAAGCATAATTCATAAAAATTCGGACCCATCTCTGAGGTCGTGCATGTGTAGAGTTCTTGAGAGGATTATACTTGCAGACTAATGTTTCAAATTAGGCTCCACCTTGTTCCTAATCTGTATAGTTTCCTTCCTGGAAAAAGCACACAAAGTTGCTTTGCTGAATATTTTATTAGAGAGGGACCAAGCTCTCAGGAGACATTTATTGACCTACAAACTCAAACTGTTTTTGTTACATCAAACAGAGAAATAATCTTGGAACAACTCTCCTCTTTTGGAGTTAAGGGAAGACTGTTGACATTGTTCAGGGGTTACCTGAGTAACAGAACCGCCTCAGTCCTTTTCAATGGCGTCAAAAGTAAACTTAGTGCACCTTTTAGGTTAGGTACACCCCAGGGTGGAGTGCTAAGTCCCACACTGTTCAGTGTTTTGATGCACAAATTAACAATTGATATTCCCACACTACCTGACGAAGCCGTCATTTGTTATGCCGATGACATATGCATTGTTGCAAATTCCCAAACTAGACTGCAAGCTCTACTTGATTCATTCTCTGCTAAAATCATTGAATGTGGTCTTGTTATCTCTATAACTAAATCCAGAGTTCTCCATCCCCAAGAGAAAACTCATGTCCCTATAACTTTCAAGGTCAACAACCAGAACATTGTAACGTGTGGGCAGCACAAATACCTTGGAGTTGGTATTAACAGTGACATTGTAAACGATCTTCACCATAGGTTAAAAGAAAGACTTAAACTACTGAAAACACTTACTGGTAAGAATATTGGTATCAATATTAAATATGCAAGCTGCAGATAATATAACAGATATTAACGCGAACTCGGAAGACTTTGAAAGATAAACTGACAATATGCCCATGCACTCAACTCCTGGGCCCGACTCCTGGAAATCAATATTCATTAAGAAACGTTAAATGCCAGTAGCGTTCAGCGTAATATAGAGAAAGAGCCAGGATACAGGGAAGACACCAGCTGCACTTAAGTCTGCAGATATAGCTCCGCTGCACAAGGGGGTAGTAAAGCCTTGGCAAAAAATTATAGACCAGTTGCACTAACATCACACATAATAAAGGTTTTTCAAAGAGTGATTAGGAATCAAATTTCTAGTTTTATGGAAAATAATGAACTACACAAGCCAGGACAACATGAATTTAAATCGGGCAGATCCTGTCTGTCACTTACTCAACCACTATGACAAAATCACAGAAGCTTTAGAAGAAAAGCAAAATGCAGATGTTGTATACACAGACTTTGCAAAGGCATTCGACAAATGTGACCATGCGGTGATAGCTCACAAAATGAGGTCAATGGGAATAACTGGAAAAGTAGGACGCTGGATACTCAATTTCCTGTCGAACAGGACACAAAGAGTAACAGTCAATCAGATATAATAGTCCGAGCGATGTTAAAAGCTCGGTACCTCAAGGTACAGTTCTTGCACCACTGTTGTTCCTTATTCTCATATCAGATATAGACAAAAATACAAGTCACAGCTTCGTGTCATCCTTTGCAGATGACACAAAAACCAGCATGAAAATTACCTCTGCTGAAGACATTGAAAAACTAGAAGCAGATATTAACAAAGTTTTCGATTAGACAACAGAAAATAACATGATGTTTAACAGTGATAAATTCCTGGTACTCAGGTACGGCAAAAATGAGGATCTGAAACATAATACAGGGTACAAAACACAATCAAATCGGCCCATAGTAGGAAAACAGCATGTCAAAGATTTGGGAATAATGATGTCTGACGACCTAACGTTTAGGGAACATAACCAAGTAAATATTACGTCAGCCAGAAAAATGATAGGATGAATTACGAGAACTTTCAAATCCAGGGATCCCATCACAATGGTTGTACTCTTCAAGTCACTTGTGTTGTCCCGTCTTGAGTACTGCTCAGTACTCACTTCCCCCTTCAGAGCAGGAGAGATTGCTGAAATAGAGGGAATACAGAGAACATGTACGGCACGCATAGACGCGATAAAGCTCCTAAATTATTGGGATCGTCTCAAAGCTCTCCAAATGTACTCACTAGAAAGGAGACGAGAGAGATATCAAATAATGTACACGTGGAAGATACAGGAGGGCCAGGTCCCAAATCAACACAGTAAAATAACAACGTACTGGAGTGAACGATATGGAAGAAAATGCAGAATAGAACCAGTGAAGAGCAGAGGTGCCATAGGCACAATCAGAGAACACTGTTTAAACATCAGAGGTCCACGGTTGTTCAACGTCCCCCCCCCCCAGCGACTATAAGAAATATTGCCGTGGACATCTTCAAGAGGAAACTAGACTATTCTAAAAAAAAGTGCCGGACCAACCGGGCTGTGGTGGGTATGTGGGCCTGCGGGCCGCTCCAAGGAACAGCCTGGTGGATCAAACGCTCACAAGTCTCAGGCCTCGGGCCGGGCTTGGGAAGTAAAAGAACTCCCAGAACCCCGTCAAGCAGGCGTACCCCTATGAAAAAAAAGAGGAAGGGATGCAGGCTGGATGTTAAAAAAGAGGCTCCGGCCTACAACCGTTGGCCCGGCTGACCCCGAAACCCTCATTTCCCCTCTTGCTATGGTAGAGATGTCTAGTGAGATGACACGGTACTAGTCTTGCTGGAAAAGGCCAGTTCAGTGCCGCTTCCAGTCAAGTGTAGCACAGACGCCCAGGAACCTATTCGGGCTGTAGACTCAAAAGGAGAAGGACGTTCCTTAGAGAGCTCACAAAGGCAGCCTCCTTCCTAGTCTCTGTAATTTACAGTAACTTTTGCATCTGTAAGCGCCAGAACCGAATCACTGGTGATTGCAGCAGTGAGGAGTGGACACGCTGTCTCGAAGTGGGTGTGTGAGAGACAGTGTGGATATAGATAAATCAGTGGGGTGATCTTAGTACAAGTACTTGAGTCAATAGTGTAATGACTAGTGTAAGCCAGTGTCATAGTTAAGGACTCAGGTGACAGTGTCGAGTGATTCGTCATCGAGCAAATGATTGCCAGTGGACCAGTGATGCATCATTAGTGAAGAAACTGTTAGTAAACTACTTCCATAGAGCTGTGGTTTGTTTTAAGAGTGTGCTCACAGTATCGGGGTTGAGTAGTGTATACTCTTGCTCAAAGCAGTGTGAGTGACCGTGCTATCGACTGCACGGTGTAACGGGGTCTTATTTGTGCGATTTTTCCCCCCTCCCTAAAATAAGGAACTAACTAGCCACTAGGTTGACCAGTCCAGCAACCAGGAGGCCTGGTCGACGACCGGGCCGCGGGGACACTAAGCCCCGGAAGCACCTCAAGGTAAGGTAGGAAACTGTTGTCCTCGTGGGGTTGTGGACTGAGTCTATTCTGTGTTCCGTAAATGGCTCGTTTTCAGAGTGATCCAACATGAATGGTGCTGCTCTCATTAACCTGTTGAATGAAACAAATCTCTACTTACCACTTGGGTAAAAATGAATAATATGTATAATACAGCAGCATTGACACTTACAAATTATTTTAGCCTCGCCCTTAGATCTGGCATCTTCCCACATGAGATTTGTATTATAAACAATGACAAGACTCTTTAATGCTATGAATTTATCTATTGCAAATGTATACATTAATTTGTCTTTAAGCAATTGCAATATATCAAATATTTGTTAGAAATTTATTAACCTAGTTAGAATATTTTTATTTTAGTGGCAAGTAATTTACTGAGGAGAGCTCATAAGCTCATGGTTGTAACCGCACCTGTAATATAATGGAGTTAGTGGCACAAAAAGTCAATGGATTTTTGTATGAGGATCCAATCTCTAGTTACGACACCATCAACCTCCCCTTATTTTATTAACATGCAGGTACGGAGCTCTGTCTTCTTGTATAAATATTTTATCCGCTTGTAGGGCCAGAGCTTGTAGTGTTGTTCACGACTATGTTGAATTGGTGTTGTTGACTGTTGTTACAGAACAGTCTGTAACCAGACTGTTGTTCTGCTTACAGGCATCAGGTGATGCTAACACTCCACTCACAGTTTATGGGAAGATACACACTTATTAAAATTTAGTGTCTTAATGTTAATACACATTGTTGTACAGTTAACTCCACCATCCGGGCTGTGATGGGTATGTGGGCCTGCGGGCCGCTCCAAGCAACAGCCTGGTGGACCAAACTCTCACAAGTCAAGTCTGGCCTCGGGCCGGGCTTGGGGAGTGGAAGAACTCCCAGAACCCCATCAACCAGGTATCAACCAGGTCCACGGCTGCAAATAAAGCAGCTTGGACATCGTGGAGTGTTGAGGCGGCCGAGTGTTGTTTACTCAGTGAGGGAGGGTGGCAACACGGCTCTGTTGTCGGTGTTCACACTCCTCTCACTGTGGCAAGACATTTTTATCACTTTAAATAGTGTGTCTTTGCGTTTATGCACATTGTACGTGCAGTTTTCACCACCATCCAGGGCCGCGGATGTTAACGGCTGCGAATAAAGCAACTTGAACGACCACGGAGTGTCCCCATGAGGTGGTAGCGTCTTGTTTATTAAAGCGTCAGCGTCTGGACACGCATGCAATCCACCCCAAGGCAAGCGTCTTATTGCCCTGCCTCTTTTAATGATCCATTTATACTATCGTTAAACAAATGTATTTGGCTAAACAAGCATTTCCTAAGTATATGTATTTATTTTTTAGTATTACCATGGTATGCTTATAGCTGTTAGACGGAATTACATATCGTGATATGACTTCATTTATGGAGGCCTTCCTCGGATGTGTAGATCACAAAATGGTCGTATTGTGTTGATTTGACACTGTCTCCAGAGCGCTTGTCTTGTTCTATAAATAGTTATGCCTGGCTATATGGGAACTGGTCGGCCGAGCGGACAACACGCTGAACTTGTGATCCTGTGGTCCTGGGTTCGATCCCAGGCGCCGGCGAGAAACAATGGGCAGAGTTTCTTTCACCCTATGCCCCTGTTACCTAGCAGTAAATAGGTATCTGGGTGTTAGCTGTCACGGGCTGCTTCCTGGGGGTGGAGGTGTAACACCGCTATAATGGAACACCACAATAATGGATACTAAACTAATAATGTAAACACTACTTATCCTGAGTAACACTTCCTATCGGTTGCACTTGGTAACACTGTTATTGAACACGGTAATATGAGCTGACATATGATGGTTACACTGGAACCAAAAGGTACACTGCCAACAAGGAAATGCTACACAGGATTAAATAACGCTGCCACCATCTGCCTTTGACCATTGAGACTATATCAAGCAACGAGACAAGAAGCATTGCTTGACTTGGAGAGTACTTTCTATGACTGTCATTAATTATGAATTAATTCAAGATCTTATGTTAGCCAACCTGGCATATGCTGCTGATGTTATCCTCCTGAAGCTAATATCAAGAGGATAGCATCAGCAGCATATGCCAGGTTGGCTAACATAAGAACGGCCTTTAGAAACTTGTGTAAGGAATCTTTCAGAACATTATATACCACATATGTCAGACCAATCCTGGAGTATGCGGCTCCAGCATGGAGTCCATATCTAGTCAAGCATAAGACTAAACTGGAAAAGGTTCAAAGGTTTGCCACCAGACTAGTACCCGAGCTGAGAGGTATGAGCTACGAGGAGAGACTACGGGAATTGAACCTCACTTCGTTGGAAGACAGAAGAGTTAGGGGGAAATGATCACCACATTCAAGATTCTCAAGGGAATCGACAGGGTTGATAAAGATAGGCTATTTAACACAAGGGGCACACGCACAAGGGGACACAGGTGGAAACTGAGTGCCCAAATGAGCCACAGAGATATTAGAAAGAACTTTTTTAGTGTCAGAGTGGTTGACAAATGGAATGCATTAGGAAGTAATGTGGTGGAGGCTGACTCCACACACAGTTTCAAGTGTAGATATGATAGAGCCCAATAGGCTCAGGAACCTGTACACCTGTTGATCGACTGTTGAGAGGCGGGACCAAAGAGCCAGAGCTCAACCCCCGCAAGCACAACTAGGTGAGTACAACTAGGTGAGTACACGTCAGTGTGGGACTGTCACCATCTAGGCCAGTAAGAGTGTCTTGGTTGTATTATTGTATTGGTGATTTACAAAGTCTTGGTGATACATAAATTATTCCAGTCATCAGTGGGTGAGTATCTCATTGATTTTGATGTCTTAGTGACGCGGGTGCCTTTGTCCTATTGTTTCATCTTTGGGATAAATAATTATTATTTTCCTCGCTAGTGCACATAATTTAAATTTGATTCTATTTGATTCTCCATTATTTAAAACAAGTTGTTTTTGGAGGTGTAACAGGTTGATACGTGGTTGATGTGTGTGTGTATGATGACCAAACCGCACATCAAAAAGTGGAGAAACGACGACGTTTCGGTCCGTGCTGGACCATTATCAAGTCATGTGATGACACAACTTAATAATAGACCAGGACGGACCGAAACCTCGTTGTTTCTTCATGTTCTGATATGTGATTTACTCATCATATCTTCAGCCACGTTGTGACTCATCGTCTGCAAGTAACTAAACTTTCTTTCTCTGACAGTTTACCTCGTCTTTCAGCACTAAAAGAAGAACTGATCAGAACGAATCCTTCACTCTGACTAGAGAATCTCTGTAATAACAGCTGGGCGTCCAGAGAGTCAGCAGTAGAGGCGGTCTCGTGGCCTCTACACACACTTCTGGATGGTGAGACCAAACATGTGTCGTTCAGCAGCTCGCTGAGGCAAAGCGTATAATGTACTGGAAACACTCGCTACTTTGCAATTTTTCTGTAAATATAAGAACATAGATCTATAACGGGTTCTTATTTGATTCAACCTTTTGCAAGAAAATTGAAAAATATGCGAATTGAGTATTAATCTGAATTCATACACATTAAAAATGAAACAACTGGGTTGGCTTGAAAATGTGAGACAGTGTTAATATAGAACACAAGCACCACCGAGAACAAAAGAAAAGTATTCTATGATTAAATTTCAGAGGATGAAGGAATATTTGATGCTCAAGAAAACTCATGGTGGAATCCTATTTAGTGTCCTTACATTCTATTAAAAATAGCACAGGTAAAAGATTTTAGCATTTTAAAAATGTGGCTTCTAAATTTAGTGTTCTAGATCCATAGCATTTTGACAATGCAGATAATGTGAATAAATTAGAATTTTTAGCAGTTGTGTCCTGAGACGGCGCCAACAGTCGGTAAAACCGCACAAGAATTTATTTTATTCAATATTATAACTTAATAAAGTTAATTAATAACAACATTAATTAATAATTAATTCTATAATTAATAATTGATAATTAATAACAACTTAATAAAGAGCGCTATGTAGTGTGGTAGGTTATCTTGAGATGATTTCGGGGCTTTAGTGTCCCCGCGGCCCGGTCCTCGACCAGGCCTCCACCCCCAGGAAGCAGCCAATGACAGCTGACTAACACCCAGGTACCTATTTTACTGCTAGGTAATAGGGGGCATAGGGTGAAAGAAACTCTGCTCATTGTTTCTCTCCGGCGCCCGGGATCAAACCCGGGACCACAGGATCACAAGTCCAGCGTGCTGTCCGCTCGGCCGACCCGCTCCCTTAACACCAAGTGTCGAGAAATTGACCATTAACAATATACTTACATTAATGACCACCATTGACGTGTTCGTATTGACGTATTGTAACGTGACCACATTGAAGCACATATTTCTGCCCTCGCCAATAACTAGAGCACTTACAGAACGATCCTCTGGTCTGGTGAAACAGTCCGAGCTTTGTGCGGACGAGGATAGTATCTGGGTCAGTTTCCACAAGGGCCGTGACGAGGATTCGAACCTGCGTCCGAGAGCATCCCAGACGCTGCCTTAATCAACATAGTAGTTCATTTTTGTTCATTTGATGCATCACGTTATTGTGATTAGTGTGTGTAATGAAGCCAAAAGGAAAGACACTGTTCTAGTTCTTTCATACATTTTTCACATGAATTCGTTTTGTTTTCATTTTAGGTTAACATTAAATAATTAAATAACACAAATGTTTTTATTATGTATTGAGATTTATAAGCTTACTGTAAAACTTTTTAAAAGAAAATAGCAATTATGTAATTCCTTTAAAACTGTCTTCCTTGTGTTTTTATTTTAAAAACACAATAGAAATGTGTAGCGAATTTAAAATGATTAGGCATGTGTCATGGCACATTTTTTCAACCCGTCCTCAGACCAAGTCCATTCCATCCAGCGGTCGACCCCAAAGACGTATTCATAAATTTTAACATGCTGTTCACTCAAAACAGGAATTTTCTCAAATATAAATTATTAATATTTTATATTACCAAATTGTACATATTTAGGCACAGGTTAGGTTAGGTGTTTAGGTTCTGTTCGCGATTATTTGTATTTGTAGTACGTGGGTGAAGCATTTATAACACCCCGGGGCCGGTCGGCCGAGCGGACAGCACACTGTACTTGTGATCCTGTGGTCCTGGGTTCGATCCCAGGCGCCGGCGAGAAACAATGGGCAGAGTTTCTTTCATCCTATGCCCCTGTTACCTAGCAGTAAAATAGGTACCTGGGTGTTAGTCAGCTGTCACGGGCTGCTTCCTGGGGGTGGAGGCCTGGTCGAGGACCGGGCCGCGGGGACACACAAAAAAAAAGCCCCGAAATCATCTCAAGATAACCTCAAGATAACCCGTCCTCGACTCAAGTCCATTACACCCAGCTGTCGACCCCACAGACGTATTCATAAATTTATATATGTTGTTCATTCAAAACAGGAATTTTTCTCAAATATAAATTAATATTATAATAAAATTAATAATTAATATTATAAATTAATATTATAATATGGTTAGGTGTTTAGGTTCTGTTGACGATTATTTGTATTTGTGGTACGTGGGTGAAGCATTTCATCCCGTCCTCGACTCAAGTCCATTACATCCAGCGGTCAACCCCACAGACGCATTCATAAATTTTAACATGCTGATCATTCAAAACGGGAATTTTCTCAAGTATAAATTAATATTATAATATATTAGTATATTGTGCATATATAGGCATAGGTTAGGTTAGGTTAGGTGTTTAGGTTCTGTTGGCGATTATTTGTATTTGTAGTACGTGGGTGAAGCATTTATAGCGTTGTGATTCGAACAAAATTCGTCAGTGAAGCACTTGTTCCGGATATGTTCGAACGTCAGCAGTTGTGAGTCGTGTGTAAACTGTTTTTCATTCATAAACATCGGGTTTGGCGGGTGCATGGAATGGACATTGGGTCTTTGTTTAGAGGACGGGCTGCATTTGTTATTTGCTCGCTGCGCCTAACTTTACAACTTTGTTATGCCCCTGATTCGCGCAGAGGACATGAACGAAGCACTGTTCAAGAAAAAATACATATGTCATCAGTCGAGTGGTGTGAAAAGTGTCTTTCATTCATAAACGAGGGTTTTACAGCTGGATTAACGAGCACTTGACCTTTTGCAGATGAGGATGAGGTGCTTCAAACACAGGAAGCAAGCAAAGCAATGTTCGAGAAAAGTTCGAACATAATTATTCTTGGGTTGAGGATTTGTTTATTCATAAACAGGGGTTCCCTGGGTTACTGACCATATGGCCACTGGCTTGAGGCTGGGTGGGATTTTCCACTTGTATATTTTTTTCTCTCTCGTTTCCTTTCTAGTGAGTACATTTGCAGAGCTTTGAGACGATCCCAATAATTTAGGTGTTTTATTGCGTCAATGTATGCCGTATATGTTCTCTGTAGTCCCTCTATTTCAGCAATCTCTCCTGTCATGAAGGGGAGAGTGAGTGAGTACTGAGCAGTACTCAAGACGGGACAACACAAGTGATTTGAAGAGTACAACCATTGTGATGGGATCCCTGGATTTCAAAGTTCTCGTAATCCATCTGATCATTTTTCTGGCTGACGCAATACTTGCTTGGTTATGCTCCCTAAACGTTAGGTCGTCAGACATCATTATTTCCAAATCCTTGACATGTTGCTTTTCTACTATGGGCAAATTTTATTGTGTTTGTACCCTGTATTATGTTTAAGGTCCTCATTTTTATCGTACCTGAGTACCTGGAATTTATCACTGTTAAACATCATGTTGTTTTCTGCTGTCCAGCCGAAAACTTTATTAGTACCTGCTTGTAGTTTTTCAATGTCTTCAGCCGAGGTAATTTTCATGCTGATTTTTGTGTCCTCTGCAAAGGATGATACGAAGCTGTGACTTGTATTTTTGTCTATATTCGATACGAGATCTATATATCTCTTATCAGATATTTCATTATTATATATCTCATTGAGATATCTGCCACCTCACACCTGTGTGTGTGTGTGATATGGCGCCCTAAAGCAGCAGCAAGAAGAGCAACAGCAGATGCAGCAACAAGGAGAGCAACAGCAAGAAGAGCAACAGCAGCAGCAGCAGCAGCTGGAGGAGCAGGAAGTGCCGGTTATAAGTGTTGATATGTTGAGAGGAAACACAAAGCTGTAGGTACTGACGTCACCCTCCTACACCGCCCCCAGTAGTCCCCCTCCCCCACGAGTAAACCCTTTCCCCACCAGTACACCCCCGCCCCGCCACCGCCCCCACCAGTACACCCCTGCCTTCACCAGTACACCCCTTGCTTGATAGGGGTTCCTGGGAGTTCTTCTACTTCCAAGCCCGGCCCAAGGAAGGGGAAAGTGAGTACTGAGCAGTACTCGAGACAGAACAGCACAAGTGACTTGAAGAGTACAACCATTGTGATGGGATCCCTGGATTTGAAAGTTTCCGTAATCCATCCGATCATTTTTCTGGCTGACGCAATATTTGCTTGGTTATGCTCCATATACGTTAGGTCGTCAGACATCATTATTCCCAAATCCTTGACATGCTGTTTTCCTACTATGAGCAGATTCGATTGTGTCTTCTACCCTGTATTATGTTTGTCTTCATTTTTGCCGTACCTGAGTATCTGGAATTTGTCACTGTTAAACATCATGTTATTTTTTGCTGCCCAATCGAAAACTTGTTAATATCTGCCTTTTTTTAAATTTTGCCCCGAGGGGCGAGTTAATTGGGCAGTGCCACTCATCCTGTGAGCGGACACACCGCCATAGCAGCATGTACAACACTCCCCAATAGGAAGAAAACCCGCTGGGTTGTTCATCCTGTCACTTGTACCCAGACACAGCTGGGACTTGTTTAACTGTCTCAAGTGAACAGCTCCTCAAACTAGAAGATTAACATCTGTCAACCCTTAAAATCTTAAGTTATCTTGCGGGTGCAAAATGGGGGGAATCTTTTAAGAACAGTCTCAATATTTGATAAATAGTGTTTTCCTAACTCAAACAATGTGGGGTTTATTATTCTACACACATTTAAGAAAACCATTTATTCTACACTTATTAGGTTTAAGAAAGCCATAGAATTAGGTAAGAGCAAGGGAGGAATCCCGATCATGTGTGGCATTCTTCCATGAAAGAGAGTGGGAAATGAATGGTTGTCGAGGGCACTTGGTGTCAATTGCCGTCTGGAAAGATATTGCAAATCAAATGCAATATCTTACATAGATAACTGGGAACACTATGGAAGAAATGATATGTATGCTCGGAATGGAATAGATCTGCAGGAGAAAATTCTGTTAAAGTGCAGGGGGGTGGGCCGGTCTTGGAGCGAGACGTGAACCCAGCGATAAGTGACGTAAAAGGGGATTTCTATGTGGATTCAAAATATAACTTAATTAAAAAAATTCTAAACAAAGCCCAGGAACGTAGTATACCATTTAAAGTGAATAGATCGAATACTAATGATCCAATGTGGATAACAAAAGATCTGAAGAACCTTATAGGTAAAAAGAGTGGTACAATAGGTAAAAAGAGTGGTACAAAAGGACTAAGAATGGGGAAGTTAGTTTAGAACAGGAATTCGTACAACTGGTTAGAAATGTTAAAAACGAGATAAGGAAAGCAAAAAGAAACTATGAAGTTCGCATAGCAGGGCAAGTGAAGACAAATCCTAGAAGATTTTTTCAGTTATATCGAACTAAGACTAGGGAAAGGATAGGTCCATTAAGAACCGAGACAGGTCAAATAACGGATAATGACGAGGAGATGAGTAGTATTTTTAATAAATATTTTATATCTGTATTTACTAAAGAGGAACTTAACAATATGCCTTCAGCCGAACAAGTCTATGTGGGTCGGGATGAGGACAGGTTGACTAGTTTAGCAGTTACCAGGGAGGATGTAATTAAACAAATAGTAAAACTAAAACCAAACAAATCCCCAGGACCGCATGAAGTGTTTGCCAGGGTGCTTAAAGAATGCAAAGAGGAGCTTTGTGAGCCACTATCTATAATATTTAATAAATCAATAGTGTCAGTCAGAGTGCCAGAGTCATGGAAGGTTGCTAATGTGGTACCAGTTTTTAAGAAAAGAGATAGATCACTTGCGTCAAACTATCGGCCAGTTAGCCTAACGTCTATTGTGGGAAAGTTACTTCAATCGATAATTGCAAATACAGTTCGTCTTCATCTTGAAAAACAAATTAATAAGTGAGTTGCAATATGGTTTTATAAATGGCCGTTCATGTTTAACAAATTTGCTATCTTTTTATTCCAGCATAGGTGAGGCAGTTGATAGTGGTAAGGATTGTGATGTTGTGTACCTTGACTTTAGCAAAGCTTTTGATACAGTGCCACATGAAAGACTAATTAAAAAGATAGAGGCTCATGGTATTGGAGGTGCTATATTGAGTTAGATTAGGGCATGGCTATTCCAAAGGAAACAGAGTTAGTATAAATGGGGTTAAGTCAGATTGGGATAATGTTGTAAGTGGAGTGCCTCAAGGCTCTGTCCTGGGATCTCTGTTTATTATTATTATTATTATTATTATTATTATTATTATATATATATATTGTGACGGTAACGCGTTGGTGTTCGGCTGTTCAAAAGCTAGGGGTATGGCCTCGTCACATATAGAAAAAAAAAATAGAAAATCTGGAACTTCGTCTGTGGTAAGGTAAGGAAAAGACACACAAAACACAAGTAAATTTTAACAATGAAATTTTAATTACGTTAAAGAAAGCAAAACATGAATAAAAATGGACATACAAATTCGTATAATAAAATCAATCAAAGTAATAAGAATAATCAAATGGCAAAATGAAAAGTTACGTTAAGACAAGTGAGCAAATAACAACTATATGGCAAACAAAGTAAATAGGTGCCGGAATATTGGCTTCAAGCTATCACTTCTCTTAGTACACGTAAGCCTGGGGCTTAGTCTACCAACGAGACGTGTTAACTTTGTCGAAAGCACGGGATATTCTGAAGACTGAGGTCGTGGCGGCCCCAGACATCAAGTAGTATGGTGGGTAGAGTGCAGTTGCAGCTGGACCTGCAGCCAATCAGCGAGGAGCCGGCGACAAGACAGGTAGTTTGGTGGTTCGAGGTGGAGCAGGTGTTCCTGGCTGCATACGTTTTGCTCTCTGGCAAACCTTGGAGATGTTGTCGTTGTTGGATTTTAATTCCATACTTGTTTTATATAGATGTTTATATCGACGTCTTTTGGAGGGAAGAGCAGGCTCAATCTCTTGAAGGAGATTATCGTCACAATATATATATATATATATATATATGTCGTACCTAGTAGCCAGAACGCACTTCTCAGCCTACTATGCAAGGCCCGATTTGCCTAATAAGCCAAGTTTTCATGAATTAATTGTTTTTCAACTTCCTAACCTACCTAACCTAACCTAACCTAACTTTTTTGGCTACCAAACCTAACCTAACCTATAAAGATAGGTTAGGTTAGGTTAGGTAGGGTTGGTTAGGGTCGGTCATATATCTACGTTAATTTTAACTTCAATAAAAAAAATTGACATCATACATAATGAAATGGGTAGCTTTATCATTTCATTAGAAAAAAAATAGAGAAAATATATTAATTCAGGAAAACTTGGCTTATTAGGCAATTCGGGCCTTGCATAGTAGGCCGAGAAGTGCGTTCTGGCTACTAGGTACGACATATATATATATATATATATATATATATATATATATATATATATATATATATATATATATATATATATATAATTTAGATTCAGGTTTGGGTAGCAACTTTAACAAATTTGCAAATGTTTACCGATATAATAATCGGTAGGGAAATTAACACAGAAGACTCACTATCACTTCACGCTGATCTAAATAGGGTTTTGAAATGGTCAAAAGATTGGCAGATGCAGTTTAATGCTGATAAATGTAAAGTTCTGAGGCTAGGTAATGATGATAGTTACAAGATACGAGCTAGATGGTGTTGAGATTGCGAAAGGGATGTGGGAGTTATGATTAGTAAGAATTTCAAACCAAAGGATCAATGCATGAATGTTCGTAATAAGGCAAATAGGACACTGGGATTTATTAATCGAAGCATTATGATAACATAAGTGTTATGATCCCAGGCAGCCGAAAAAAGTCTCTCCCCTTTTAAGAATTATTCTATCAAGCCTGACCTGACTAGAAGGTCTAGGAAATATAGAGGTGAAGACACAGATGTAAAATAGTTGGTTGAATATGATGAACAATTTGAGGTTATGGGCAGTGAATAAGAAAATAGATAAATGACTGGTTAGGAGATGTGGATAATTTGCTGGAGGTGTGAGGCTCACTTAGAGAGGAGCTTAAGTCATTTGATTACCAGACATCGCGAGGGAAAGCTGCGCTCCGTGTGAGCTCCTGTCAGAAAGGAACCTCTAGTGATATATCTCCAAGAGAAGAGAAGTGTGCAGACGTGTCAGCTGTGGAATCGAGCTGGGAACGTTGTGGTCTGAAGTCCTGGACGGCGAGGAGAGTTTGTCAAGCCGCCCAGAGACATTATCGGGGGCTGTGGGAGCGCCCTGATCAGACTCCGTCAGAGGGGAGAGCGCCCTCGACTAGACAATCTGTGGTTTGTCTTTGGGAAGAAGTTGCTGAGAACTTCGAAGCCAGCACAGAGGGAGTAGTTGATGAGACTCCAAGGTAATGGAAGAGTAGGACCTCGAGCTGTGAGAAGCAGTGAAGAGGAGTGTCACATGCTTCTGTAATACCAGTGGCGAAACTCCAGTTCTGTTCGAGGAAACTTCATGGTGTAGCAGCCAGGAGAGCTGTGGAGGACCCTAGTAGAAGTGGTGAAGCACCATAGATGCTCAAGGAAGACTTCATTGTGTGGCAGCCTGGAAGAGCTGCAGAGGTTCCTGGTAGATAAGCCCGGAAGATCCTGAAGAGATCAGGGTAGTGAACATCCAGATGTGGAAGGGAAGTTCTGGTTGATTACTGGTAGGGAGTTGTTGGAGTGTTTGGTTGTCATTAACGTGCAAGACGCAGTGGAAGGTGAGTGTGTGTTTGCCATTCTTGTGCCAAGGAGTACTTATACTGAAGTATAGAGTTACAGTCGTAGGCTGGATTACCTACAGATGTATGTGTTCTAGGACTGATAGGGTGATCGATGGATCATTGTTGTATATCAAAGAACATTTATAATAATATTTATTTTATTGCATTCATACGCTGATTTTCTTTGTACATGTTATAGATATATATTCTCTTGCTGATAGTACAACATTGTATTATAAGACTTGACCTACTTGAGGAGGTTGGTAATATTAGGTGGTGAATCAGAAGATTGGATACCACTTGATAAGCTGATGATGGAGTTCTGATGGTGTTGGAGTGCAACCTGACTGAAATAATATAGTGTAGGATTCATTATTATTATTATATGTGTGTATGTATTGTGTATGTGCTGTGTCCAGTAAATGTATTCAAATTTGCTGGTGTTTGCCCTTGTCCTAGTGAGGCTTCCCAGGAAGTAGTAAAGAAGGAGAGAGAGAGAGAGAGAGAGAGAGAGAGAGAGAGAGAACCAAGAACCACCACTGTGGACAGGGTAGGACGGAAAACTAATAAGTCAAAGGGGATTGAGGAGATCATATCACATAAGGAGAGAGTGGGGAGTCACAGCGGCTCGAGTGGGTGTGTGCACGTGACAATGAGGCTAAGTATTGGAGCCGCATCCCATAAACATGTGACGTTGAGCCCCTCTCCAAGAGCCAGAAGTGCCCAGGGTGATCTCCTGGTAAAGTATAAGCACTCTACAGAGTTGTGGGTTGGGTTGTCCGTAAAGAAGGATCAACGACGACGACAACACCCAACCCGCAATATAATACAAGACACCTGGTCTTGTTCTTCAGCTATATCTTGCTCTGGTTAGGCCCCATTTAGATTATGCAGTTAAGTTTTGGTCGCCGTACTATAGAATGGATATAAATTCACTTGAACATGTCCAGCGTAGGATGTCAAAGTTAATTCCCCAAATTAGAAATCTTTCATATGAAGAAAGATTAACAAAGTTTAAATTGCATTCACTGGAAAGGAGAAGAGTTAGGGGTGACATGATAGTGGTATACAAGTGGATGAATGGACATAACAAGGGGGATATTAATAGGGTATTAAAAGTATCAACACAAGACAGAACACGAAACAATGGGTATAAATTGTATAAGCTTAGATTTAGGAAAGATTTGGGTAAATACTGGTTCGGTAACAGGGTTGTTGATATGTGGAACCAATTACCGCGTAACGTGGTGGAGGTGGTGTCCCTCGATTGTTTCAAACGCGGGTTGGACACGTATATGAGTGGGATTGGGTGGTTATAAATAAGAGCTGCCTCGTATGGGTCAATAGGCCTTCTGCAGTTACATTTGTTCTTATGTTTTAATACTGGTGGAGGTTTTTAATTTTGATTTTGCCTACGTGAAAATATATTTTGAATTTTTCTTTATCTCTTGTATAGCTTTCTGTTCCAATTCCATTACCTCAGAATTATGATCGCTTCATGTTTGCTTTATTTCTTCGACCTCTTTGTTTAGGCTTATTTTCCTTTCTTGTGATAGTCGTGCCTGCCGAAGCATTTCCGTTATTTTCTCCTCCTCCTGTACAGTCGTCTGCGTTCTCTTTCTAGAGTGGTCCTCTTTCTGCCCCTCCTCACAGGCACGTGCTTCAAGCAGACCTTGTAAGCTTCAGCTGTCAGTTGAGCTATTCCCTGTGTGGGAGTTTTGTCACTTAAGACCGCCTCCCATTGAATGTTTGCAAGGTCTACATTTATTTTTTCCCAGTCGATCCTCTTATTGTTGAAATTTAATTGATTGAATACTCCTCCTCGATTGAAGGGTCTCTTAGACCTACTACCGTTATTTATGCTAGTTTGCACTTTAATGAGCTTATGGTCTGAGTATGTAGTATCTGAGATTGTAATGTCTCTGATTAGTTCATCATTGTTTGTGAATAACAAGTCTAGTGTGTGTTCGTTCCCCGTTCCCCGCCCCCATCAGTACACCCCCGCACCCCACCACCAGAACACCCCCCAGCCCCCAGTACACCCCCCTGCCCCCACCACCAGTACTCCCCCCGCCCCCACCACCAGAACACCCCCCCTGCCCCCACCACCAGTACACCCCCACCACCAGTACACCCCGCTGCCCCCACCACCAGTACCCCCCCCTCCACTACCCGCCCACACCACCAGTACACCCCCCTGCCCCCACCACCAGTGCCGCCCCCCCCCCACCACCCGCCCACACCACCAGAACACCCCCCAGCCCCCACCAACTGTACCCCCCCCCCCCACCACCCGCCCCCACCACCAGAAAAACTGAAAAACTGTAGGTTGATATTAATCTTCGATTGGGCAAATAAAACTAACATGATGTTTAACGGTGACAAGTTCCAGGTACCGAGTTCAAGCTCAAGTATGTTTATTGAGACAAGAAAGAAATACATATCAAAGGGATAGAGTAGCTTAGGCTATTTCTACCATCCCAGGTACTAAGGTATCGTGGGAATGAGGAACTTAAAAACGAAACACAGAGTACAGGACACACTCACACCTGTGTCTGTGGCACAGTGTCCCGTGCTGTCTATGGCACAGTGTCCCGTGCTGTCTGTGGCACAGCGTCCCGTGCTGTCTGTGGCACAGTGTCCCGTGCTGTCTGTGGCTCTGCGCCCCGCGCCTCTGGTGCGGCTGTGAGAGGTCCGTGTTTTTCCTCCTATAGCACAGTAAAACGTGAAAGAAAACGTAATGTCCTTTTCCCTATCGGTTGAGGAGGGTTCGCTGCCAGAGTTTAAGGGTTATGAACCGGTTCCAATAGTTTAAAAGCTCTATTTATTTTGTGCAGGCAGCAGAGGCTTTCCTCTGTTGCCTGGCTGGGACATTCCGCCTACCTTGAAGGGGGTGAGGTTGAGCACTGAACAATTTTCAAGAGAGCTCCGGCGCCATAAAGAGCGCCGTGAGAGGGCGACCCGTGTTGTGAAGGTCCTGAGGTGGGTTCCCGCCTCTTGGTGTGTTTTTACTCTGCTCTCTGAACGTTGGTGGTGGGCCTGGGGCTCGTTAGTCGGACCAACTAGGCTGTGTTGGATGTGTGGGCCTGCGGGCCGCTCCAGGCAACAGCCTGGTGGACCAAGCTCTCAGAAGTAAAGCCTGGCTTCAAACAATGAGATTGCCCAGGAAGTTATTATGGGAGACTATGAAAGTCTCGCGATATCAGCCACAGGTAACTAGGGGCCTCAAAAGTTGACACGAAGCCGTGCTTTATGGAGAGCTTTACACCTGTCTGGAGGGTGGAGAGCTTTGCACCTGTCTGGAGGGTGGAGAGCTTTACACCTGTCTGAAGGGCGGTGAGCTTTACACCTGTCTGGAGGGTGGAGAGCTTTACACCTGTCTTGAGGGCGGTGAGCTTTACACCTGTCTGGAGGGTGGAGAGCTTTGCACCTGTCTGGAGGGTGGAGAGCTTTGCACCTGTCTGGAGGGTGGAGAGCTTTACACCTGTCTGGAGGGTGGAGAGCTTTACACCTGTCTGGAGGGCGGTGAGCTTTGCACCTGTCTGGAGGGTGGAGAGCTTTGCACCTGTCTGGAGGGTGGAGAGCTTTACACCTGTCTGGAGGGTGGAGAGCTTTACACCTGTCTGGAGGGCGGGGAGCTTTACACCTGTCTGGAGGGTGGGGAGCTTTACACCTGTCTGGAGGGCGGAGAGCTTTACACCTGTCTGGAGGTGGAGAGCTTTACACCTGTCTGGAGGGTGAAGAGCTTTACACCTGTCTGGAGGGTGGAGAGCTTTACACCTGTCTGGAGGGTGGAGAGCTTTACACCTGTCTGGAGGGTGGAGAGCTTTACACCTGTCTGGAGGGTGGAGAGCTTTGCACCTGTCTGGAGGGTGGAGAGCTTTACACCTGTCTGGAGGGCGGGGAGCTTTACACCTGTCTGGAGGGCGGGGAGCTTTACACCTGTCTGGAGGGTGGAGAGCTTTACACCTGTCTGGAGGGTGGAGAGCTTTGCACCTGTCTGGAGGGTGGAGAGCTTTGCACCTGTCTGGAGGGCGGGGAGCTTTACACCTGTCTGGAGGGTGGAGAGCTTTGCACCTGTCTGGAGGGCGGGGAGCTTTACACCTGTCTGGAGGGTGGAGAGCTTTACACCTGTCTGGAGGGTGGGGAGCTTTACACCTGTCTGGAGGGTGGGGAGCTTTACACCTGTCTGGAGGGTTGAGAGCTTTGCACCTGTCTGGAGGGTGGGGAGCTTTACACCTGTCTGGAGGGTGGGGAGCTTTACACCTGTCTGGAGGGTGGGGAGCTTTACACCTGTCTGGAGGGTGGGGAGCTTTACACCTGTCTGGAGGGTGGGGAGCTTTACACCTGTCTGGAGGGTGGGGAGCTTTACACCTGTCTGGAGGGCGGGGAGCTTTACACCTGTCTGGAGGGTGGAGAGCTTTACACCTGTCTGGAGGGTGGGGAGCTTTACACCTGTCTGGAGGGTGGGGAGCTTTACACCTGTCTGGAGGGTGGGGAGCTTTACACCTGTCTGGAGGGCGGGGAGCTTTACACCTGTCTGGAGGGTGGAGAGCTTTACACCTGTCTGGAGGGTGGAGAGCTTTACACCTGTCTGGAGGGTGGGGAGCTTTACACCTGTCTGGAGGGTGGGGAGCTTTGCACCTGTCTGGAGGGCGGGGAGCTTTACACCTGTCTGGAGGGCGTGGAGCTTTACACTCCCCGCCCTGGGGAGCTGTGAGTGGTAGATGCACTCACCTAGTTGTGCTTGCTGGGGTTGAACTCTGGCTCTGTGGTCCCGCCTCTCAACTAATGTACAGGTTCCCGAGCCTACTGGGCTGTGATGTAGAGACGACCTTAGTCGCTAACCTTTCCTCTGGTGGTCAAGGAAGTGGAGGTAATGGCGAGCCTGGAACACAGGTTATCAGGAGCGTCTTGGGAGACCCTGGAGAAAGAGAGAGAGAGAGAGAGAGAGAGAGAGAGAGAGAGAGAGAGAGAGAGAGAGAGAGAGAGAGAGAGAGTGAGTGAGTTAATATAAGTAAGCCGTAGAGAATGTATGGCTTCCCAACACTTCCTGGTGGGCGTGGTGCAGGTGAGGTGTTCGAGGCAGTCTGTCTGTCGCAGTGACGCGGTACATACTCCCTCAGTCCTCCCTGCTTCCTCGCCGCCTCCTGCAGGAGCCCGGGTAAGGCTCGGAGGTGCCTGGCACACTCCCACAATATTGAGGCGTTAAGACGGGGGCAGTCGGGCAGTCTTGGACTTAGTTCATGGTGGTGGTTGTGAAGATATTGCTGGCTTGGACACGGGGGAGATACCAGAGGCACTTAAAGCAGCAGACACAGTCCCTCAACACAAGGGAGGGAGCAAAGCATTGACAAAGAATTATAGACCAGTTGCACTAACGTCCCACATAATAAAAGTATTTGAGAGAGTGATCAGGAGTCAGGTCACCAGTTTCATGGAGACCAATGACCTCCACAACCCAGGCCAACATGGATTTAGAGTGGGAAGATCATGCCTCTCACAGCTACTTGACCACTACGACAAAGTCACCGAAGAATTAGAAGAAAAACAGAATGCAAATGTGGTATACACGGACTTTGCAAAGGCATTCGATAAATGTGACCTTGTCGTGATAGCAAAAAAATGAAGCCAATGGGAATAACTGGTAAAGTAGGGCAATGGTATACAATTTTTTATCAGTAGAGCGCAAAGAGGCGTTGATCCCCAGATGCTACACAAGGTAGACACAAGGTAGACACAAGGTAGGTAGGCTGTGGTGGGTATGTGGGCCTGCGGGCGGCTCCAAGCAACAGCCTGGTGGACTAAGCTCTCACATAAGCCTGGGCCTGGGCCGGGCTTGGGGAGTAGAATAGCTCCCAGAATCACATCCAGATACAATCCAGGATGTTGCATAGGATCTTCGGTTTGTCTCCTGGTATGTCGTTGAGTCTCGTGATAAAATGCCACACTGTGCTTGTTTAGTGCAAGAGTTCCGTCATGCAGATGTAAACATAATTGTTTTCGTAGAAGTTGAAGTCCGTTGCGAGTTTTAGTGACATCGAACCATTACCACAGAACCTCGAATGATGCTTGCAATTGTACAATGAAGTGTTAAAAGTCTTGTGATATACTTTTGAAATTTCTAAAAGTAGCAGAAAAATGAATTATTGAATCCAGTGTTATATGCAATAGGGGAGAGAGACCGTCACAGCTTTTAAACTCTAGTACTAGATACTAGTACTCCATATACAGTGAAGGCATAAATTTTAAAGCAGTCGGAAAAATACAAACCCTACATTGCAGAAGCGTCCTAACATTAATTAACGTGAAGCTTCATTGCTACACTGTTTCTATTTTTTAAATTGTGTTTTCCCGCCTTGAGTCCTCACTTTCACCCTTTAAGAGCGAGAAACATTTCTGAAAGAGAGAAAACAGAGAGCCTGTATTGCCAGCCTAGACACGATAATGCACCCAAACTATTGGTATTGTCTTGAAGCTCTCTAAATGTACATTATGGAAAGAAGGCGAGACAGGTATCACATACATTTTATATATATATATATATATATATATATATATATATATATATATATATATATATATATATATATATATATATATAATATTATATTATATAATATGAGTTAGTTTTAGGGTGGGAGATGCTTGAGGCTAGTCACGCCATACTTGATGATTGTGTCCAAAGTTTTAAAGGGGGGTGGATGGGTAGGACCGCCATGCCCCTCCTTAAGAAGGAGCGGCTACTATTACCAATCCCAGTGATTCGTATGAAGTATGAAATGGGAGTTTGATTGTCCATAGTATTTAAACACTTATCGAAGTCTATTCAAGGCCGATAACGTTGACTGAATGTTACTCGGGTACCTCATGCCTGCTGGGAGAGAAAACGGGAAGGGAGGGAGGGAGGGAGGGAGGGAGGGAGGGAGGGAGAGGGAGGGAGAGGGAGGGAGGGAGAGGGAGGGAGGGAGGGAGGGAGGGAGAGAGGGAGGGAGGGAGAGAGAGGGAGAGGGAGGGAGGGAGAGAGAGGGAGAGAGAGGGAGG
Organism: Procambarus clarkii; assembly: GCF_040958095.1. Classification (NCBI taxonomy): domain Eukaryota; kingdom Metazoa; phylum Arthropoda; class Malacostraca; order Decapoda; family Cambaridae; genus Procambarus; species Procambarus clarkii. Next base: position 20,500,430 of record NC_091156.1, read on the forward strand.
GAGAGAGAGGGAGAGAGAGGGAGGGAGAGGGAGGGAGAGAGAGGGAGAGAGAGGGAGAGAGAGGGAGAGAGAGGGAGAGAGAGGGAGAGAGAAAGAGAAAGAGAGAGAGAACCATAGCTCGCCCAGTAATATATTCAAGGACGATACTGGAAGGCTAGGTCCCAAATTTACACAATACAATATCATACTGGAGCGAGAAGGAAATACAAAATAGGATCACTGAAGAGTAGAAGTGCCATAGGCACAGTTAGAGAACGTGGAACACATCAAAGGGGCCACGCGGGGCTGTTCAACACCCTACAGGGTTCCCGGAACAAAGTTGGGTGTTGTCAGGAGAAAATCAGGCCCTTTCATGCAAGGCGTGCCGGACCAACCAGGTTGTAATGGATATGTGGGGCCCGTGCACAGCTCCACGAAAAAGCCTGTTGGATCAAATCATAACAAACCAAGCCTGGCCCCGGGCCGGGCTTAGGGAGAACAACTTCCTGAACCATTTCTAGGTATACTCCACATACAGTATCAACTGTGCTAGTTCAGGTTGTCTGAGAAAGTTTCCATGCTGCAACACTCATTTCTTGCAGTGGTTGACTTGCGTCCAGTCCAAGTGGTGCTCTGCAACCACTTGACTGGACGGAAGAGCCACGGTCTCACTTCTTGCAGGTCGGCGTTCAATCCCCGACCGTCCAAGTGGTTGGGCACAATTCCCTTCCACCGTCCCATCCCAAATCCTTATCCTGACCCTTTCCTAGTGCTATATAGTCTTGGTGGTTTAACACTTTCTCCTGATACTTCCGTTTCCCTTTTGCAATAATCAGGTGGTCCCAGAGCCTCTTGGGCTCCGTGGTAAGTAGTTCTAATGTGATAATTCGTACCTGTCCTGTCTCCCAAAAGCGAATTCCTTTCCCGGATTTCTAAACCTCTCCATGTTAATGTAATTCAGAGCCATCGGAGAGACAGATGGTTAGGTGTTGCAAATAACATGTGATGTATTAAATATGACCTATGCAGACGAGGAGTCACAATAACGTGGCTGAAGTATGTTGACCAGACTACACACTAGAAGGTGAAGGGACGACGACGTTTCGGTCCGTTCTGGACCATTCTCAAGTCTATTTTGCCAATAAAGACACAATCGACTTGAGAATGGTCCAGGACGGACCGAAACGTCGTCGTCCCTTCACCTTCTAGTGGGTGGTCTGGTCAACAAAAATGACCTGTCCCTGTACCTTGTTCCAGCCACTGTAACAGGAAGTGGGGGGAAATGTCTCAGTCATGGTTACATATTGATATTACCTCAAGACAGTTGGAGACAAACCTGTATCTTACTGTCGTTACTACGTTCTCTTCTAGTCTCTTACTAGACACTTCTTAAGGTGTCCCAAGTCTCTGGATTATTTGAATTTTTATTTTCTATTGTGTGTTGGGAGTCATCTGTCCCTTGTAAAATTTTTGATGAATCTGATAATTTTGACATCGATATCTTCCATTGATTTTCGTGTATTAGCGTCCTGAATCTCTTATAACTTTGCAGTATTCTGAGTCTTGTTTTGTCTAGTGGGTTTGGTGCCTTCTAGTGACACATACTTGAGACAGTACTCCAACAACTTTGTATAACATAGGACCTACACTACGTGAGGAAGTACTCGAGCAACTCAAGAATATTGGAGAAATTGCACAAAAAAATGCACTCAAAAGGAATTACATATAACGTAGGAAGATGAATCTTTGGTTTCCTAACGAACAGAACTCGGAGTAATAGTCTAGGAAGTGAAATCCGGATCACCAACCGTACTGTGCTTGCTCCAGTATGTTGTTGTTATAGATTTAGCTACTCGGAACAAGTTCCAAATAGCACGGGCTATGGTGAGCCCGTGCTCACCATAGCCCGTGCTCTAGTACTTATGCCATTCTTATATTTAACTCGGACAAGGTCACAAACTATAGTACTACACCGACCTTTGCACATGACTCATGATGTCTTGCAATAGTCAATGCAATAGTCAATAGTTTGCACATGACTTGAAGATGTCCACGGCCGGAACAAGCGTGGACATCTTCAAGAGAAAACTGGACTGTTTTCTAAGAGAAGTTCCGGACCAACCGGGCTGTGGTGGGTATGTGGGCCTGCGGGCCGCTCCAAGCAACAGCCTGGTGGACCAAACTCTCACAAGTCAAGCCTGGCCTCGGGCCGGGCTTGGGGAGTAGAACTACTCCCAGAACCCCGTCAAGCAGGTGTCAAGCAGGTAGCAGGTGACTCGAGGGAGCTTGTATGAGAGTACACTATAGAGACGACACACCGAACTGAAGTAAACAGACTGTCAAGAGCCACAGGAAACATAATGTCCAATAAAGACACTTTTCAGTTAACATGCACAGATACGTGGTCTGGTTTACCCGGGTATACTCTCGCACTGCTGGGGTATACTCTCACACTGCTGGAGTATACTCTCACACTGCTGGGGTATACTCTCACACTGCTGGGGTATACTCTCACACTGCTGGGGTATACTCTCGCACTGCTGGGGTATACTCTCGCACTGCTGGGGTATACTCTCGCACTGCTGGGGTATACTCTCGCACTGCTTGGGTATACTCTCGCACTGCTTGGTTATACTCTCGCACTGCTTGGGTATACTCTCATACTGCTGGGGTATACTCTCGCACTGCTGGGGTATACTCTCGCACTGCTGGGGTATACTCTCACACTGCTGGGGTATACTCTCACACTGCTGGGGTATACTCTCACACTGCTGGGGTATACTCTCACACTGCTGGGGGTATACTATCACACTGCTCGGGGTATACTCTCACACTGCTAAGTATACTCTCGCACTGCTGGGTATACTCTCACACTGCTGGGGTATACTCTCACACTGCTGGGTATACTATCACACCGCTGGGGTATACTCACACACCGCTGGGGTATACTCACACACCGCTGGGGTATACTCACACACCGCTGGGGTATACTCACACACCGCTGGGTATACTCACCGCTGGGTATACTCACCGCTGGGTATACTGGTGGACCTGCACCACAGTTGGTAGGGGTGTGGGCGCCCCACCTCTCTGAGCAAGGCCCATGACTGAGCAGGTTATTGTGTGTGGCACAAGGTGACGGGGTCGTTACTCACCATGACAACGTGTAACGACCGTCAGGTTACGACCATAGTTCTGGTCTGGCCATTGTGCCACACGCCCCCACCCACAGTGTGATGGAACACGTGGGCAGCAGTGTGTGTGTGAGAGTGGAGTCTGGTGCCTGGTTGATACCTGGTTGATGGGGTTCTGGGAGTTCTTCTACTCCCCAAGCCCGGCCCGAGGCCAGGCTTGACTTGTGAGAAGGGAAGGGAATTATCAAGGGAAAAGCACCAAGCCTATAGCACTGGGAAGGGGTCAGGATAAGGATTTGGGATGGGACGGGGGGAAGGAATGGTGCCCAACCATTTGAACGGTCGGGGATTGAACACCGACCTGCATGAAGCGAGACCATCGCTCTACCGTCCAGCCCAAGTGGATGGGCTTGACTTGTGAGAGTTTGGTCCACCTGGCTGTTGCTTGCAGCGGCCCGGGTGCTGGCTGCTGGCATGGGCAACACCTAATTACCTAGGTGTAGTTACCCAAGTGTAGTTACAGGGTGAGAGCTACGTTCGTGGTGTCCCGTCTTCCCAGCACTCTTTGTCCTATAACGCTTTGAAGGCGATGAGTCACAATAACGTGGCTGAAGTATGTTGACCAGACCACACACTAGAGATTGAAGGGACGACGACGTTTCGGTCCGTCCTGGACCATTCTCAAGTCGATCGACTTGAGAATGGTCCAGGACGGACCGAAACGTCGTCGTCCCTTCAATCTCTAGTGTGTGGTCTGGTCAACGCTTTGAAATTACTGACGGTCTTGGCCTCCACCACCACCACCTCACCTGACTGGTTCCAACAGTCTCCCACTCTGCAAATGTGGACTTTGCAACAGTTTTTTTTTTCCGCGCCTTTGTTTCCTTAGCGCGAGTCTATGACCTCGTGTTCTTGAGGGTTGCCATCTTGCTCTCGTACTCACCTGGGTGTGTTCGTGGTTACTGCCGGGACGCCACCTCTAGCTCTCTCTTCCGCCTTATGCTGAGATTATTTTGTTTTCGAATCTGGCTTTGAAGATGGGGATGGCTTCCAGACATTCTCTTTTCAGTGAATTCCATTTGTACGAGTAGTTTCATATATTTGTTCGACTCATTTGTGTTGTCAGCTTCCACTTCCATCTGACGGTCAATTTAAGGAGGCTGCTCTTGTCAACCTGGTTTATTTGCCCTCAGTATCTTGTATGTTGTGACCATATTCCCTACATATCTTACCCTCTCTAGTGTTGGAGATTGTTTACTTAATCTAACCTCATAGCCTAAACCACTTAGTTCTGCCTCTAATCTTTCGTTTTGTGCTTGACTTGTTGGGGATCCCAGGTCAGTGCTGCATATTCCACTATTGGTCTCCCGTAGGTTATTTATGTTGCTGTCAAAAAATCCTGATTTAGGCTTTGAAAAGAATTCCAGTATTAGCTAACCCCCCATATTCTACCTATGTAGGTTTTTGTGGCTTTATCACTGCAATCGTATCCACTACCAAACCTCTCTCTCTGATTCCTTGTGTTGTCCATCTCTTATGTGTAGATCAAATTTGGTCTCCTTTCTTTCCTCTCTTCATTACCTTGCACTTTTTTAGATTGAATTCCAGCAACCATTTGTTTGCTTACTCCTGGAGTTTGTCAAGGTCTTCCTGTAACTTTGTACAGTCCTCCTGTTTGTATATTCCTCGCTTTGCGCGGTCTTCAGAGTTTCATATGTAGTAGCGCACTGTTGGGCATGACATTAACATACATTAAGAACAGTTGTGATCAAAGAACAGGTGCTCAGAGCGCACCATTTGTCACATTCCTCCCGCTCGAAACCTTTCTGACTGACTATTTTCAGTCCTTTCGGGTACAGCATTTTATGAGGAATAGTTAATCATGCTTTTTGACAATCTACCAAAATACAGTCTACCCAACTTTATTCTCTGTTCTTTTAGTTACCCTGTCATAGAACTTGATTAAACTCGTCACGCATGACCTTTTAAACCCAAGCCTCGCTTCCGTTACAAAAGTTCATTTTCTCCAGGTGCTCTATTATTCCCATTATTCCCAGCCTTATTGCTTTCTCCAGCACTTTATAGGAATACTTGTATTCCATAACGCTGGAGACACCAATTTCCCTTTTGCCAGAATTCAGGTGTATTTCCTGTTGCGAGTGATAAATTGTGAATTTTAGTGTGATAATGTACCTTTGCGGTCTCCTTAAGCAGCTATGGTGACATTAAGTGTGGCTTTATTCATTTTGTTAAATCTCGTTCTTCCAGTTACTTTTTTGTTTCGTCTACAATGACTTCTCTCTCCACTTTCCTGCTTTTGTAAAGACCTGGGGCCAGATTCACGAAGCAGTTACGCACGCACTTACGAACCTGTACATCGTTTCTCAGTCTTTGGCAGGTTTGTTTACAATTATTAAACAGTTAAGGAGCTCCGAAGCACCAGGAGGCTATTTATAACAATTATAACAGTTGATTGGGAAGTATTCAGGCTTTTTTTTTTTAATTATATTTTGTCCCGAGGTGCGAGTTTATTGGGCAGCGTCACTCATCCTGTGAGTGGACACACCGCCATAGTGACAGTATTGGGCAGCGCCACTCATGCTGTGAGTGGACACCGCCATAGTGACAGTATTGGGCAGCGCCACTCATGCTGTGAGTGGACACACCGCCATAGTGACAGTATTGGGCAGCGTCACTCATCCTGTGTGTGGACACACCGCCATAGTGACAGTATTGGGCAGCGCCACTCATCCTGTGAGTGGACACACCGCCATAGTGACAGTATTGGGCAGCGCCACTCATCCTGTGAGTGGACACACCGCCATAGTGACAGTATTGGGCAGCGTCACTCATCCTGTGAGTGGACACACCGCCATAGCAGCATGTACAACACTCCCCAATAGGAAGAAAACCCGGTGGGTTGTTCATCCTGTCACTTGTACCCAGACTCAGCTGGGATTTACGTAACTGTCTCAAGTGAACAGCTCCTCAAACAAGAAGATTAACATCTGTCAACCCTTAAAATCTTACGTTATCTTGCGGGTGCAAAATGGGGGAATCTTTTAAGAACAGTATCTATATTTGACAAAGTGTTTTCCTAACTCAAACAATGTGGGGTTTATTATTCTACACATATTTCTAATGTGTCTCAGGTGTTCACATTCAGGTAGATAGCGTTCAAGGCGGTGTCCATCACTCTCACCACAGATTCTGCAACTCCGCTGCTCAACTGTTGTTTCCATTCCGAATCTCCATGGATATTTGTATCCAAGACGGATTCTCGCTATTACTGATTCTCTCCCGCGGCCACCTCCTCTTCGTCCATAGTGATTGGGATTGCCAGTTACAACCATGTTGTACCATCGTACAGAGTACAGATTTGTTCTTCTATCCTCCTTTCCTCAGTAACCTTGTCACGGTGATGTTGCCTGACAATACCTCTAATCTGTAGAAGAGTCTTGGGTATGAAGTATTCAATGTGGTCACCTTCAGCAGCCAGCACATCTGCTCGTTCATTCCCACATATTCCAACATGGGAGGGGATCCACAGAAACTTGACGACTCTTTCTTCTTAATTTCAGCGACTATCGCGAGGTTTTCTGCCTGAATTTTACTTAGGGTTTGCAATGCTGCTTTTGAGTCGGTGCAGATTACTGAACCATTCGTGTTCCGTTCAAGCAATCTCAACGCCTAATAATGTCAGTTAGCTCTGCTTGCGTTGAAGAGGCATAGTTCTCAATATGTGCTTTTTCTTTCATTTCTGCATTGAAAAGCATTATTCTTAATTAAGGTGTGTGGTGCACCAGCCCTGCCATTGACAGGATTAGATGACCCGTCAGTGTAGATCTGAGCTAGTTCATTTCCGGCTTCTTTATAAATTTCCTCGAGATACTTTTGCCTCATTCCTTGTGGTATCATGTTGGATTTTTTTTTGTCATCTCGTTGATGATAATCCTGCAAGAGTCATCCTCCCAGGGGAGGTAACAGGCAGGAGCTCACGGGCTTGCTCAAGCAGGTGAAGCTCTTCGAGGTAACGGACTGATCTGTGATATCATTTTTTCCTTCTCCCGTTCCCACTTGTAAGTACCACAGAACTCAGTTTTTCTTGGCAATATCATTGTAATAGGGATCTCTGGCTATCCTAATTGAAAGCTTAGCATTCAGTTAGTTAATTCTGCTTTTAACACTGGGGAGGGACAACTCCTCTCGTAGATTAGATGTTTTGGCAGTTCTTGGGACTCCAAGAATTATTGTCATGGCTTCATTTTGCATGCTTTCGAGCCTTCTCACATCGCTTTAAGAGTAGGTGCACAAAAGTGGTGCGGCATAGTCTATGACGGAGCGCACATAGGCTGTGTACATCATTTTAAGCACGGCAATAGAGGCTCCATGTCCATTCCAGGTCATAGCTTTCAGTGCCCTGAGTCGACTTTTGCATCTTCCTATGAGTTGGTTGAGCTCCTCTTTCTTCCCCTTGTTAGAGCCGACAGTGACGCCAAGGTACCGATAGTGGTCAACCCATTCAAGTGTTACACCATTAATTTGCAGTTCTTCATTTTCTCCCCGCTTGTGATGAGAGTATGCGTTTGTCTTGTTTGTGGAGAGTGTGAAACCGAGCTCAATACATTTCCTTCCAGGAGTTCAACGGACTGTTTAATCTTTCCCAAGGTTGGGGCTTTTCATGCTTGTAAATTGTTTAATAAATGTAACCAAAGCCGTCACAGATTGAGGAAAGATGTACACGTTCGTAAGTGCTTGTGTAACTGCTTCGTGCATCTGGCCCCTGGTTATTGTTGTGCCTCAGAACCCTCCTGTGGCCTCACTCCGGTCACAGTGTCTCTCACTGTTGCTTTCCTCACTACCTGGATATACACTGGCTCTGGTTGGTCCTGAGCTTTAGCCGCTATGTTGTCAAAATTGTTTCTCAGACTCCTGTAACATCCAGGAGAGTTCTGTATCTTTAATTATTTGTATTTTTTCCTCTCTCATTCTCTATTCTCTGTCGTCCTTCTCCCTCGTTCTCGGGTCACGGGGTAAAGTTGTGCTGGCGTCTCCAGGACGCCCCAAGAACCAGCATAAGGCTAGATGACAGCCCCCAGCCCCTTCCTCTTCTTCCTCCCTCCCTCCCTCCCTCTTTCTCTCCCTCCCTCTCTCCCTCTCCAAGACGGTTGCACGTGTGTACAAGTTACTAACAACTTAATCTGCACACTGTGTTGGCATCCTCCTCCCTTCCAGACAGTAAACACATTTCCAATCCACCAGCGGTGCGGGTCAGGGGTCATCACCGTACACCTTACCTTTACATTTTCTCTCAACCCCCCCCCCCCCTCTCTCTCTCTCTTTTTCTTTCTTTCCCCCCCCTCCCTCCCCCTCTTCCCCCTCCCTCCCTCCCCCTCTTCCCCCTCCCTCCCTCCCTTTTTTTTCTTTGCCCCCTCACCCCCGGTTCGGTTAAGAGAGGAAACATCCTTAGGAGATGGTGCGTGGTGTCTGTCTAGCAAATGATATCATGATGAGATTATTAATGGCATAGATAACAGGTACGAGGGAAGAGACCATGACATGCCGCTCTTCCCCATCACAAGTTAGCCTTGTCAACCAGCTTGTCAGCAAGCCACAACAAGCTGGCCGACCCATGTTAAAAGCTGGCCCCTACCATGTATAACCCCTGGTCAAGACGTGTGTGTGTCAAGTGTGTGTGTTGGGAGAGTGAGTGGGAGAGACAGGGAGCGATAGCCTGGGAGGAGAGCAGGGACATGCCACCACTCCTGCAGTGTTGATTGATTGATGAAGATTAAGGCACCCAAGAGGTGGCACGGGCATGAATAGTCCGTCAGTGGAAGATTTATTTTGGGGGGAGTGAATGTATTCTGTGTGGTGAGGTCGTATTTTAATCGTCAGGCTGCTATCGTGGGGGAGGATACTGCTTGACTGTGTTTGAGGGTCTCCAGCTGCTGGACACCTTTTGTGACCAGAAGAGTGGCAGTGTTGATGGCTTCAGGCTGGTTACTGCAAGATTCGGGGACTCTTAAAGCTCTTCTGAGGTCGGTCTCAAAGCAGTATAATCCTAATGTGAAGTGGTGTGTGTCTGATGTTATAGACTTTGACTAAGTTAGGCCATTGCCCAATGGTTAGGGATAATTGCTGTCGTAGGTTAATATTGGTGAGATATAGTTTTTTTTAAGAAATAACTCCTGTGAGCTTCGTTAGTGTGTACTCACCTATTTGTGCTTGCGGGGGTTGAGCTTTGGCTCTTTGGTCATGTGTGTGTGTGTGTGTGTGTGTGTGTGTGTGTGTGTGTGTGTGTGTGTGTGTGTGTGTGTACTCGCCTAATTGTGCTTGCGGAGGTTGAGCTTTGGCTC